>NC_139349.1:96826556-96919056 GCF_055883805.1 Amblyomma maculatum | reverse complement strand
AATTATGTAGAAGTGCTCCTTTTTTACTCGAAGAGCTGCTTTGTTGCATTTGATCGAATATAATGACCCCATGCAAAATGGCATTTTGTTTTGTTTACCTCACCACTCTCTTTTCCCCGATCATCGACACTTGAGGTATCTGTGACAGCGAGGGCGACACCTCCGTAGAGCGTCTTTGCGACTTTTTGCCTTTGCCACCTGAGCCACGCCTTGTAATCCGCCTTATTTCCTTAGCTTCCAGATATTGCTTAGTAAGCCCGCTGACTAAAGCGAGGCTTAGTTTTGTAACTTATAAGCGTGCATAGTCTTTTAGAGCGCAGCTTTTTGGCTCCCGTTCCTGCGCTTCGCGTCGTCGTCGGCGTCGCCGTTGTCCCTCGTAACCAGCTCCACAGCCGGGGTAGCGCGCGCTCCTGCCACTTCCAGGTCTGAACGGACCAACTCGGCCTCCCATTGTTCGAGAGTAGGAACTTATAGAGATTCCGGGGGCGTATCCTCTTTAAAATTGTACAATATGTTATCATAAGTGGCTATTTCACCACATAGTGTACATTTCGGGTCGTAATCGTGGGAGTAGCATTTTGACAACAGTTAAGGAGTCATAAAGGATCGCGTCTGGAGTCTCCTTGAGGTGGTCTCCTGTTCATTATCTGAGTTTTGGTCTATAGGAGGAAATATCCTCCTTTTGAGCTTAAAATGATTAGTAATGTCGTTAAATGATGCTATGCCATCCTTTGAGAAACTCTCAGTAACTACCGCGTCCTCTGTTCTGCTGACGAATCTTCGAGCTTTGATGTGAGCCGCTTCATTGCCAGGGTTCCCCGACTGAACCGGGACTCATATCAATTCAATCATTCTGTCTAAGTGCTTGGTTTCACCTAATATGCTCCCTGCTGCCTCAGAAATTCTACCCCTCGCTCTTGTGGACGCAACAGCTTCTTTCACACTGGTGACCTGGAACATGGACAGCAGCGTTGCGCCCCATACCGTTTCCCAGGCTCAGACATCACACGATCCCTTCGTTGACGCCTATGCCGTCCGTCTTCCGTCGTTTTAGGCGCGACATCCTGACGTACGGTTTTTACAAACCGACGCCCGGTTTCGCGTGACAAGCATTACATCCCAGAAATCTCGGTACGACCACCTTCGAGCGTCGTTGCCCACTGAGGTCGCACTCTGGTCCACGACGTCCTGGCAAGGCCCCAGCAGCGGCTAGTTTGAAAGCAACCACATTATATCATGCAATCTTTGAAAGTCAGGAATAATGACTCAGTCTTCTAGAGCACAATTTGTCTTTGATATGATAAACAATTCATTGTTGACACGCAATATTATTCGCAGCAGTAAGGAGGCAGGATCGCTCGGCGAGGAATATTGTCAGTAATTTGCATTTTTCTTATTATGAATCATTCAACCTTACAAGTTTGATCAGAGCATCAATATAACGTCACTCAAATTTTGCGCTAGCGGCGGACTATACTGAGCGCATCTTGTAACTGAATATTGCAATGTCTTGACTATATATAGTAATGCTAAATACTGCGCTTAAAGAAAGAGAAACTACACAAAGCAAAAAAACGTGTCGCTAATTTTTCTTGGTATTAATAATTATTATCGTTTATTTTATCTCCTTGTAAATTATGTGACGAGTCTTGCTACGCGTGCACCGTAAGACAATAGTACTAAGACAAGTACTAAATTTGCAGGCAAGCTGAGCGGGTCAGTTGCATGAGCGCGGGTCGGCTGAATGTCCGCACATATAAAGCCAATAACAAAGGCACTGCAAGAAAGAATACGTCATAATGCGTTAGTCCTGCGGCCTGATATAATCAAGGCTGCAGTTTCAAAAACCGCAACCGAGTATGGTTACGCGTTCGAGGCAGTGCGCTTTTCGCAACATCTCCAACAGGAGTCAACTCTCGATTTTTCTTTTCCCTTTTTTTTTTTTTTGCCTGTGACCGCTTTTGCACAGATAAGGCGGACTTGCCGCAGAATGAACGTTTTAGAAAATGTCACAAAGTATAACAAAGTAAATGTGCAAAGATGTAATTACGAAGCCTGTCGATACCATCTGCTCAAAATCTTTCTCTTCCGTGAATTTTCATCGCTGGAGATACGCGAAAAAAGAAAAAAAAAAAAAACATTGCGGGAAAGGCAAAGCTTTGACCCCGATATCTTTTTCTTTTTCAATCGGGTCGCGGGACATGTCGGTTTTCCATTTTTTAACTCCAGCTGCCTGATATTACATTATTAATTGGAGCTGTCACCTCGGCTGAGCTCCAGAGCGAACAAATTCGTAAGGCCGGACTGGGGCGCTAATGTCACCCTTCGCCGACTTCTCCCCTCCCTCCTCCACTGCTCGCTCTCTTTCTCCTCGCCCACGGCCGCAGAGAGACGTGGCTGCGGTGTCCTCCGCGGCCGGCAGTGGTCAGTACGACACCCATCGACCACCACGGCTATTGGAATCGATGCCTATGGATCACCCTTCGCAGTTGCTGTCCAAGCAGCAGCAACAAACGCGCCCCAGATAGCGCCGAACACCCGCCGTTCACTCTGTACAGTTGCTGCTATGAAGAGAAATGGAGATGATGCGCTCGCTCGTGCATGCGCAAATAGCTTTTCTCTTTCGCATGGCATTGCGCGCGCCCCCACGCGTTCTATTTAGCCATTCCTTCTTTCTTCCCCTCTTGGGCCCTTCCTGCTACTCGCAGAGAAGGCAGTTGCCAGTGGGCTTCACTTAACACACGAAAAAAAAAAGCAAATATAAAGAAAACACCTAAAGCGCCACGCAGAAATAAAAGTTGCAGAGAATAAGAAACTATATCCGAACGCACTTAGTTCTTTGTGCGTGGTCGATCCTCCGTAATGGCAAGCTTGAATTGGGTTGCATTCCCTCCCCTTTTTACGGAACAAACTAACATATGAACGGCACGCGCGGCCATCGACTGCGTTTAAGCCTCTCCCGTTTCGCGTCTAATTACGCCGCACTGGCGGTGAATCCCGATCCACTGACGGGAGCGTGTTCGAACGGATGGTTTATTCGCGGCCGTCGGCCGAAAAACCAACCAACCAAATGTTCGACGTCCGGCTCAGTCCTCGGATATTTCGATTTGCCACCGCTCTCCTTTTGAGGCCCGGTCGCCTTTCACGTTAGCAGAGCCGTAATTTCGAGGGAGAGTATACGGTGAACATTATCGCAGGCTTGGTCCGTGCAGTCTGTTTATCTGATTTGCTTCTCTTATTTCAATGAAACATAGAAAGGTTCGTTGAGCTCTTAAAAAGAGAAAATAAACTGAATTTAGGTAAGTGACACTCATCTTGACAAATTATCCCGACGAAAGAACAAAAATGCTCAACATTTGGTCAATCTTTCTAAGTTCTTAAAAAACTGCTATAGTATTTAGGCGACATTTTTGTTTTTGTTCAAGTGCGACATATGTACGCTTAAAGAACGCTCAGTAACGGAAGGGTTGCGGTTAGTGGTCATCTGTTGTATATTTAAACTCTGCCTAAGGAGTTTCAATACTGTGGGGGATAGAGAAGGCATAAGTTATTTGGGAAGCAAATACATATGAATTTGTGTCGGTCATCTTCATTGTGCAGATGTTTTTGAAGATGCAATATTGTGGTCCCAAGAAGTAGTAATTGGGCCGATCCACGCATTAAGTCGGGAAGAAGGTCCTGCTATCCTGTGATGTATACTCTGGCTCCTGGAGCAGCAACACCTGAAGTATATTTATCGCACAAAAATATGTCCATTTTGCTTGTTTACTTTCTCGATAACTATCAGGTTGTGGGATTGGTATTGTGGCAGCCGTTAGTCTTGGAAGTTATAGTCGGCATAACGGGATTTATTTTTTCTTTCTATCTTTCTCACACCCACACGCACACGCACACGCACACAAAAGAACCATTTACGATAGACTACTTAATATTGAGACCCTGAACTAAGACACGCCAGTGACCGGGCTTGCGTTTTAGAAGCTTTGTCGATCCTGACCCCGCGAAGATAAATGCAGGAGTGTTTTTTACATCTTGCGCTGATTTAAAAAAAAAAAAAAACAAATAAACTACTAGTTCTCAATTGGTGCGATGTGTTACTCTAGACCTGTCGGTTCTCGCGACTCGCAAGCAAAAACAGTTCGGTCTCGCAGCCGTGGGTCATCGACTAGCTTTTTACATCTTGCGCTGATTAAAAAAAAAAAAAAAAACTACTAGTTCCCAATAGGTGCGATGTGTTTCTCTAGACTTGTCGGTTCTCACGACTCGCAAGCAAAAACAGTTCGGTCTCGCAGCAGTGGGTCGTCGGCTAGCTCATTGCGCAGCCAGCGCAGTGACGTTTGCGGCAGGCGAAAATGACGTTGTGACTCAATGTCGGTCACAGTACATTTGCCACAGATCAAAGCGGTGGCCGGCCCATATTCTGCTGCCCCCGTCATGGCAGCCGCGAGTTCAACTCGGGAGCTTTCAAGATTCATGAGTTTCACCCGTGTTGGCCTGTCATTCAAAACCATAATTCAGGTCCCAGGCAGGACATGGAAATATTATGCGCCTACATTCTAAGGTCAGGACACGCCCAACGTGCTTGCGAAGCCGTGGTCACTGAAACTATAGTAGTCTTGGCAGTGGCGTAATGTACTACATCATTGCGAGCGGACCTGAGAATCAATGTCATAAACATGTTAAATGCTTACACTAAAACATTTTTGTTGAAAAACACAGAAATTTTCTGTTCTGCTATGTTTTCTGTTTCTTAATTTTTCTGTGATTTTACAGTTTTTTGTGTTTACAACTGATAGCAAAGTTTTGTAAAGCGACAAACATTTTTAGTTATACGACGTTTTTTGCTTTTTATTTCTCTGTTTTCTTCTGTCGCAGTTAAAATAATGGTGCAAATGTATCTTTTTTTTTTACTCGTCTTTCATTTCATGTTTTATGCCTGTAAACACAATAAAATGTTAAGCGCCAATTTCTTCAATTAACACTATTTTAAGGCGACAGCCTTGCCAACTACATCTCACGAATATCTCTCGAGGATGGCAATACTCGATGGCACAAATAAGGTTGGCCTCGCAACAGCCGTTGTCTGGCCACCGAAAAGAGGGAAGTAGAAAAATGCCTAACAGATACCACTGTAGCAGGGAGCCTACCAACAACCTACCTCAATGTGGCGCCACTAGTTATCTTCTTTCGAATCTAAATTGTTACTCAGCCGATCATCGGACAGCGTCTTCTGGGTCGTCATACCATTTCGCTTTCTATTCAGAATTCACCTACTATTCAAGTAAAAATCAATTTGCGGTAGAAAATAGAACAGAGGGCCAAAATATATCTAACTGTTTGCCTCCCAATCTAGGTCTTGGCTGGAAAACAGAAAATTACTCTTTTTTTTTTTTTCGTGAACTTGTTTCGGTAAATGAAGTAGAGCAGATGTTCTCTGTACTGTACAGAAATTTTCTTTAAAAATGCCTGTAATTTCACACACATTTTTTACAGTGTACTTACGTTGGCTAGTTATCTGTTACTGCGACTGCGTAACACCGATACAACCTACATGGTAGCCGTGTGGCACGCAACAAAAGCGCTTGCCGAGTGCCTGCGCTGACTTATATGGTGCTAGCCTTACAGGTTGGCGATAAGGAAGTGAGGTTATGGGAGAACGCGCTCAGCAGAATCATAACACAGATGCTAATGTGTATGGTCGTTCTCTCAGCTGTGATGAAGCGGAGCTCGGTGAAACATTGCTGTCGCCGCCTGGTTAATTTATCGGTGATCGATGGCAGTAATCTTCTATCGCAGTGAAAATGGAAGGCTTTTGTTGGGCGCCGCCGTAGACAGTAACAAATTGGCTTTAGTGTGAAACATTTTGCAAGCTTTTGCAAGCCCGTACTACACGCAAGAACCTTCATAAATACTTCTGGTGACTGAACTCCTCAAGTGGGGGTAGTTTCAGCGCCAGTACGTCGTTTAGTCACAGACTGGTGTTCGATCTAACGAGTGTCGCGTCAAAAGCGATCGCTTTTGACGCGACACTCGTTAGATCGAACACCCTTCATCGTGACGGTGACTGTGATGCGCTATTGGTTTACCACACCTATAAAAAAAATGAAGCGAACAGCCTGTAATAGTTATCCAAAATCCTCTCGAGCGTAGGCAGCGAACGGGAATGGCACAGCAGTGTCTTTAGCGACACTTACACGGTACAAAGTACCGGAAGTTGAGAATTCACCTCACACCTCGCTGTCCATCAACGGTTGCTTGAATTCGTAACTAAAAATGCTTAATTACCTAAATAGTTTATTCATAATATAATATGTTATCCCTTAATGTTTACGAAAAAAGGGAAAGGTTTGGCGAGAGAATGCACCACGCCTGCACCGCTCGCCTTTGAGTGAGGATAGACAGATAATGCCTGAAAGAGGTGACATGCCCTTGATGTAATCGAAGCAGGCATGGCAGGTGGCTTCCAGAGAGTGCGTAAACAGATAGTGGGTAAGTCATGATACTGCTATGTCCGATGTTGCAATAATAACAGCAAGCGGCGCTGGCCCGTGGTAGTTTTCTATACTTGAATTGAGCTCGTGTGGCCTTGTCTCAACATTTCATTGTCTGCAGGTTCCGTGCTATCTACATTCACTGATTGCCTTTACACAAACTTGTAAAGATCCTCGATCGAGCCCAGAACTCGGGGAATTCTGCATAGCACCCCTGTGATTGTTTTCTAATAACGTCACCCAATGAGTTGGAGCTGTCGGTATTCTACTGAGATAAAATTTGTGTATTAATGCTTGATGGCGAAAAATGGGGAATATATGAGCTTCCCTCGAGCGTCCCTTTGTAAGTGAGAAGGAAACGTTGAAGGGTGAGCAGTTATTTTTTGAAAAACAAAGAGGAAATCAGGTCTCTACAGGAAACTGGGACTCGGTTAAGCCGGCATTCGAACTTTACAGCCAGGGCATGCAGACAAAGCCCATTTATGCGACAGAAGTAGAGCGGGTGGCGCGCTAGGCCACTGGCACGTTACTGATAACCGACGAGAGCCTGTTTCTATAGACTCAGACACTGCTCAATAAAATGCCAAAGCCTGCTTTGGTATTTGCTACTGCCGATGTAGTTTCTGGGCACTGAAGATGGTTAAGACAATTTCACTTAACTTCGACAATGTTTATGGAAAAACAAACGCTAGTTATGGTCGCAGGTTGATGAAAACAAGAATATTCTCACCCACACGAGAAGCCTGTTTGCTGAATAAAAACTACACCATTATGTAGCGATTATTTTCTGGATTCTTGTTTTCCACTCTCAGAAACGTGTACTGCTGATGTTGATTCTTATTTATAGTAGTTTATAGTTTGTTGAAGTGTCTGGCTTGTTTGGGCCATATTTACAGCTTTTTGGAGCATGTGTTTTATATTCGTTCTCGTTTCAGTTGTGGGCAATCTGCTTTCTCTTGTTGCTCGCAGCAGTCAAATACTTCTATAAGTATACACACGCTGCATCTCCGTAATTTTTGCGTTCTGCTTACAATTCCCCTGCCTTTCGTATGGCAGTGCATGGAAGAGTGGACGGAAAAATAAAAAAAAAAAGCGCGTTCATTCCACAGATGTGACTTTCCCTGATATTGTTTTCCAGAAGTTATTCCGGGAAAAGCAGTTTCTTTTTGACATTTTTGCTTGGGATTTCCTTGTTCTTCGCCGTTGGTTTCCATCGCTTCTTTCCATCGTAGTCCACATGATATCTCAATCACGTGGCCTTGTATGCGAAATGAAGAGTTCTAGGTGACAGACGTACTTGGAAGTCGCATCTGATACCATTTCTCTACAGGTATGCGTCCTGCATAATAAACATTGTGCTTTCATTCAGTCTTGTCCAAGTAAATATTCCGCGAACCTCCCCGCCCCCTCTCCAACAAACGAAAGTTGCCTCTTGCAATTTTTTTTTTTCTTTTTTTTTTTGGGGGGGGGGGGAAGGGGTAGGGGGAATGGACCCTGGCACCTCACTGCCGTAATCCTGAAGGAATCCTGAGATCCCCAAGCTATAGACATTCTAACAAGGCAGGTATCCTTCCATAAAGGGCTGAAATCACGAATAGCATCGCCAGTAAACACCGATGTTGAGTGATGAAAAGGAAAATCTACTTCATTTTTCTGTGAATTGCATTTCCATTTCTTTAGTTACACAACTGAAAAGATTTCGAAAGAATACATTTTTGAAAACTCGCATTCGAGTATATCTACTTACTCCCCCACTTTTGTATTCCTAGAAGGAATCCATAATGGATAGAGGGTGGTATGGGGGCTTTCATAAATTGTTGAACGCGGGGAGATAAAAGCACTCATGCGTGCTTTGAGATGAAGAACAACACTTATAGAGGTTTTTGTTTACCGTTCTAAAACTATAACATATTCGCCACGAAATCTTTCCTCTACGCCAAGCAGCTTCATACTTTTAGCTGCTTACCAACAAGATTCGCATCCATTTAAAAATAAAGGTGACCTCGCGTTACATCGGTCGTAATGATAATTCTGTATCATTTTTTTACTCGTTTTTCTAAAAATAAAGGTGACCTCGCGTTACATCGGTCGTAATGATAATTCTGTATCATTTTCTTACTCGTTTTTCTAAGCAAGGTGCAATAAAGATCATTAATAAAAAATTTAATTTGCTGTAGCAGCAGACACAGAGAAAGAGTAAAATTCATTCATTCATTCATTCATTCGTACCGGTTCGTTCGATTAAAAAATAGGCATCATGCCGGATGTTCCTTCAGCGGTCTTGAATCTGCAAGGTATTTCATGAAGTAAAGGAGATGCAAGACTTAGGTGAAAAAGAAATACTCCGTATTCCTTGGAAAACAAACAAAACTTCCACGCCTACAAATGTGAACTGAATAAACTACAGCACGAAACGCTTGCGGCGGCCTTGTATTCTGCAAGGAGAAGATGAGTGTCATTCGGGAGAGTTTAAGCCAGCACTTTGTCTCTGTCCGAGCCTGTGAGTGGAAAGGAAGCCTCGAACGAGGCACACTCAGCTCACCTCTACTGCTTCGGGAACCAAGGAGAGATGACGCAAACTCAGCTTGCACGTCTTTTTAATGCTTACAGATTGCGCACCATACACATGAGCACGGACGCGCGCGCGCACATATTCACACGCAGATGCATGCAGCAAAGGTGGTCATCATGCAGCGCGCAGATGTCGTTTTGAAGTCCGCACCGTCTTGGCGCCGTCCTGGCCCCGTCTTGCGTGCTCCTCGAGGCCAGCGATTGTCAACGCGGGCCGCTTGCGCGCATAGCCGGGTGAAAGCCGAAAGTGGCGATGGAACAGCGCCGAATGCGTAAATAATGCAGAGCGACCGAGGCGGCCGTCTCTCTTGCACGCACCCCTTCCTTTTCGGCTGTTTTGTTGAGGAGGAATGTCACCCGCAGCTTTGGCTCCCTTTCCTATCGTTCGTCGTCCCTCCTCCCCTTTCACGCCATCCCCCCCCCCCCCCCCCCTTTTTTTTTTTCTTTTCGGAGGGCGGCGTGAGCAGATGCAAATCGTAAGGAGCGCCAACACGTCTTTTCTAGGCGCACGTATCAGTGAGCGCTTGCCTTTCGCACGGCCTGTCCTATATAGCTTTGGCAGCGAGACTTCGAATAGGTCTGTGAGACTCAGGATGTAGTGTTTATTGTCATCCTGTATCTGAAGTGTTCGCATTTTATTGCCTAAGTTACTGTTATGCGTACAGAAGAGTTTATTAAGCAGGCTGCTGCTTTCGGGTAGCATTCCTTTAAACCTCGAACTTTATCTCGGTAAGCACGAGGAACGTGTCCTGCCTTTTTTTTTTTTGTCCTTGTGGCGCAGTTTTTTTGCCTTACCTAAGCTTTGTACATTATTGGCTGTTGGAATTTTTCTATGCCTCTCGACAGTTCACAATTATTAGTAAACAAGTCGTGTTTAATGTTGAACCACTGATTGCGTGTTGATTTGAGGTATTTACTGAACGTTTAGCGAACTCAGCACACATTACCCGTCCATCAAAATACATACATTCCGACGTTCTGCCCATTTAGATTGATAGGAATGAAAATGAAAAAAACTCGGAAACAGTACCGTTATATTGAGGGACCTGTTCACGCACTCTATACATAGGTACAGATGGATACTCTCAAACGTTTCCTCACTGAGTGCTTGAGAGAGCAACATACAGATCACCAGCGATTTTCGTCGTGGTTCACATATTTTTAATTTAAAAGCCATGACATATAACATCGGTGACATCTTCACAGCTGAATCGTACATTAAAGTGGACATTGTGTACGCTATAGGCCTCAAAATTAGGTCTGGTTTGATTTGGTTTATTGGGGCTCAACGTTCTAAAGTAGCTGAGGCTATTAGGGATGCCGTTCTAGAGGGCTCCAAAATTTTCGACTACTGGGTTGTTTTAACGTAGCAGCAAAGTTATTATGCCCCAAACCATTCAAATTTTTATTTTTTTTTTTAGAGCCGCCGGCATGCGGCCTTATCATTGTGAATATAGCCCACGAATAAATTCTGTGTTCTTTGTCTCTTCATGCTCGTTGTCGCGAGACGCACCTTTTCGTTTTCTTTGTCGCGCAAGATGCGCCGATATGTATCTCGAAGATTGTGGCCTCGGCCACGTGCGTGTGTTTCTACAATGTTTCAGGTTATGCTATAGTCACCGTTTTCGGCTTTATTTAGATGTTTCTTTGCCGCCTTTAAATTGAGCGTTGACGGTTGCGACGGTCATTCGTACTTCGACGACCAGCTAGCACCCTTTTTGTCATCGCCGCCGCTGATTGCTTATTATTATTTATTATTATTTTTTCTTTTTTTTTCCAGCCAGAAGTCAGTCCAATAAAGAGTTCCTTTAGTTCAACGCCAGTCTTTTCATTTCCTAGTTTTGGCATCGTCGCCATCACCTGAAAATATGAGGAATTGAATGCAGTCAACATCTGAGGAGAAGGCCACCTTTAAGTTGTTCTAATCGAAAATGCGAAAATGTTGATCGAAATATCGAATGCTAAAAATGCATATATGAAAGCTGGTTGCGTTGGCGTTTCCGCGAGGCATATTTAAAATGGTATTGATTCACATGGTATCGTCGTATGAATCTAGTTGACTTACTTTACAGAATCAAATAACGATGCACATATAGGGTCAAATACTTCAAACATTTTTGAATGAGACGCATTTCAGTTGCTTGATGTGCGTCACTTGTTAAATCTATTCCTGTGGCGAGATGAATGCGACAACTTTGATTGCTTTGCTCCTGGATGTGTGGACTGCTCAGTCTTCTCAGAGTCAGGACATCGTGGAACGCAGAACTTGGATTCCATGTTCAACAACTTGGTCGTCCTATCTGGTGCTGAAGCATCGCTTTAGCACTATCAATGCCCTACGTACAGATACCAATCTGTGACGTAAGCAACAAGAGATGGTGCTGCTACCCCTTGCTGACACAACTGGCGGTCTTATATTATGTCCCACAGGGATACACGTAAACAGAAGTTAACCACTCGGCATGGCGGCTTATACTTTACTGCGTTCGACTGCTGAACCCAAGGACGCGAGGTTAAATTCCAGCCATGGCGGCCTTTTTTCGATGGATGCTTTTTAGCAAGGCGCTCGCGTACATTGCGATATCGGTGCACAAATAACTCCAGGTGGTCGAAATTCCTGGAGCCCTCCACTACGGCATCCCTCCAGGCTGAGCCAGTTTGAGACGTTTTATAACGCAGCAAACCTACGAGGTTGCCTTTTCGTGAAGGAAAGCTAAGTACGTCATAGATCGTGAAGGTTGGGAACACTATTTCAAAGGCGATGAAAAACACCCAAAAAGGTGCATTTGGGAAAAGTACCATGGATGCGATTGGTCGTTAGCTTTTGGGGAGTATATTGGAGAAGAGAGTGACAAAGCATTCTACGCCCTTTCGAAGGTGGCGTTTAAAACACCGCGATGTGCGCGCGTTTTGAAGCTGGACATGCTACCAAAGAGAGAGAGAGAGAGAGAGAAAACTATTTCAAAAAAGAACAAGAAAAAAAAAATGGGGCGGGGCAGTGAGTGGAGTCTTCATTTCAAGACCCCAGTGGCCTAGGCTGGCCGCTCTTGCCTGAGTTAACAGCCTACGCTGGGTCTTTAGATCAGAGCATAGCAGAGTGGCCTCCCACTGCGCCTCCGAATGGCGCATGTTTATGTTTGGAGGTTTGGGGCCTGTGCACCCCCATGTGACGTGGTAGGCGGTGCTACCAAAAGGCGCATGATTCGTAGTGTGTATCTCCGTACCTCGCAAGCTTCTCCTGCAGCATATTATACGGACGCGTGCGCTACATGTTTTAACAAATACAGTCGTTCCAATTAGACGCCCTGCACAGGCTTGCTGTGAAGGCAGTCCTCGAGCAGCACGGTCAACGAACCGCGCACAAGGGCAAATAACGGTGCCGCTAGACCACCAGAGTGTTTGCACAAGTACCTTTCGGACGCCTGCGCTAGAGGCTGCCGTGGTCTGCTACAGTGCGCGGGTCTCTTTCGTATAATTGCCATGGAGCTTGAAGGGGGCTTTTTTTTTAATGCTATATTTGTGGTCAAGTATCGTAGCTATTATCTAGTCAGTGATTTCGGTCTAATAACTAATGTGAGCGAATGTAGCCCATGTGCCAGCGTTTTCGACTGCGCGAACAGTTCCATTATGTTGTATCACCACGAGAGAAACATACAAAAAAGAAAGCACTGGATGAAGGGCTCGGACAATAACAGTCAAAAAATGTAACAAGCTACAGCACGAAGCATCTCACCCTGTCCGTCCTTTGTCATGCATGTTTGTCTTCTGTTACTACAACGTAATGGATTCGTACCTACTCGAACAAATTGCCAACCTTTTGCTACACGAGAAGCTCTCGAGTGCTGGAGGAGGAAGAGGAGGAGGAAAAACATTTATTATATAAACTTCCTTTTCTTCCTGAGTGGAGCCCTCAGTCCAGGGCTCCATGTGCCGCCTCAATCCTGCACGCCCGCCAGAACAGCTGTCGCTGGTCTTGCGGGTTGTTGCGAATAAAACGGCCTCAGAAAGAATACATACAAATCAGTCCATAAGCCCATGGGCCACGACAATCCTCTCGGCCCGCTCGATTAGCCGGCGTTGTTCGGCCAGCTCCGTGCGAGACAAGGCATCTTCCCAAGATGAGAGGGTGGGGTGAGGTACAGGTGGAATGCCGCCGGGTGGCTTTGGGCAGGCCCAAACACAATGATATAGTGTAGGTCGGTGTTGTTGGCAGGTGGGGCATTTATCTGGGTAACGGGTGGGGAAGAACAAATGTTTGTGATACAAATTTGTATACGTGTGAGTCTGCAGTTGTCGCCATGCCACAGCTTCGGCTTTGGTGAGTGTTGGGTGCGGCGGTGGCAGAGTTCTTCTTTGTGTACGATAATGTAGTGTAATGTGAGTGTAAGACTGTATAACTGTGCTGGCGTCCTCTGTGTCTACTTCCCCCTCCGCTTCCGTCGACAGTGCCCGTAGAGTGCGCACGCGCTGCTCGGGCGAGCGCGTGCGCACTCTCGTTGCCAGGAAGGGAGGAGTGACCAGGAGTCCAAACAATTTTAACAATGGGAAAGGTATCATAGTTTATAGGTGAGAGCACGCGTGAAGCCTCGAAAGATAATGTATTCTTCGCGAAGGCGCGACACGCAGCTTATGAATCTGTGATTATTGTGTATGTCGGACTGGTGGGATGTTTGTAACATGTGTCCATGTGGTGTATGAAGGCGAGTGCTACCGCTATGGCAGTCTCCTCAGCCGTCGTGCTCGAGTTCCTGCCACGAACGGAGCCCGTAATCTTAATTGAGCCGTTGGCGTCCGTAACAGCTAGTGCCATAGCGTCTGTGCCCGATGGATATCTCGCCGCGTCGACATATAAAACAGTTTGGACACCTCTGTACTGGCGCAGGAGTGCCTTGAATCTAGCGGTCCTACGACCAGTGTGGAGTGCGGGGTCCATATTCTTTGGGACTGGCGCGACCCTGATCTTAGCTGCCAGTTTGGGCGAGATGGCATGGTACCTCTGTTGCAGCGGTGTTGTCGGATCCGGGTAGCCTAGTCTACGGAGAACAGTCCGGCCCACTCTAGTGTCTCGAAGGCGCGTGAGTTGGCCATTCCTTTGGGCTTCTGTCAGCTCTTCTGCGGTGTTGTGGAGGCCAAGTTGAAGCAGGCGATGCGTCGAGGTGTACGGGGGAAGTCCGAGGGCTGTCTTTACTGCCAATCGTAGAAAGATGTTCAGGTGATTGAGTTCAGTTCGATTGAACTTGTGATAAGGGGCGTGAAAAGTCATACGGCTGATTAATAGCGCCTGCACGATTCGCATGGTATCCCTTTCCTTGAGCCCCCCACGCCTGTTGGAAATACGGCGGATCAAGTGCGCCACCTGCGCGAATTGCTTCTTCAGCAGCTGTATAGTGTAGGTCGCTCTGCCGTTGCTCTGCAGATACAGGCCCAGTACCCTTAGTCGATCCACTCTAGGGATGGGAATTCCTTCGAGATGCAAGTCGATTTCTCGGTCGACTACTTGGGTCCTCGCTCGTGCACGAATCACAATCAGTTCAGATTTCTCAGCCGCGCATGTAAGCCCGCGCTCAGTTGCGTACTGCTGTGTCATCTCAATTGCTTCTTGAAGGCTGTCTTGAATGTGGCCATCAGAGCCTTTGGTGATCCATAACGTGATGTCGTCAGCATAGAGCGCATGATGCAGATCAGGAATTCTTGACAGCAGCGGAGGAAGTCCTGCCATCGCCACGTTAACAATGTGGGCGACAACACCGAACCCTGTGGGGTGCCTCGACCAGTGAGACGTATCGGTTCAGAGCGTACGTCTCCGATACCCAGGGTAGCAGTTCGATCCATGAGGAAAGCCTTAACGTAATCATCAGTTCGTTGACCACAATGTGAACTCGCGAGTTCTGGAGAAACGCACGACATGTAGAGGACCTTTTGAGAGTATGTGCGGCTTTAGAACGCTACGTTTGTGGGTGTGTTTCTATTAACTAATAACTTCCATATAGTTATAACAATGACTTCTACTCTGTACAAAGTGTTTCTGCTTAATATTATTGGCCACTACATAATAGGTCAAGATTGTCCTCCCCCTCTCCGCCCTCTTACGTAATGCTCTAACCTAAGGGCGTTTAAGGTCAAATAAATGACGACGAAATGATATAGTATACCTTAGTGCACGCTTCTTCTAATTACTGCCTAACTGTTGACGAACAGCCGCCTTCATTGCGGTGCTCTGCAAAATGAGAAAATATTTCAAAAACTTTCTAACAAATATTTCTATGAATTGTGCTCCCACCATGTACCGTGTTTTTTTAAATATTAATCTCCTTCTAAATGAAGAATGTAGTGTAGGGATAATTTTTCCTTCCTCTGATTTGTACGCATCTCAAACTAACCACGCTTATTCTAATTTCAGGAAGGGTATCAATACCTCAAGTCTTTTTCATATTGTAATTTACATGGAATTAAAACTTTCTAAAATGAATACTGATTTCTAAAGTAATAACAGTACATGGTGCAGAATTTCGTTGAGTGGTGATGCGTCATATTTAAATTTGTATTCTATAGAGGGAACATAGCTGATATCGATATGGTGGCGTTGTCTTAATATATAATTTCTGTGATGTCCAAAATTTCCATGTTCTTTTTTTTCCACACTTGCAACACTCTTAAACATCAGCGCAGCGAGAACTTAAGACTGTGACCCAGTGTACTATCACCACAGTCTCCCCTGTACCTTTCTTAATGACCTTCATGTCAATGACATCGCCACGCGGTCCCGAAAAGCAACAACACTAGCTGATAACGAATATTACAAGGCGCGCGCCTTGACCAAAATCCGGCTTACCCTTCGGCTAACTGCACAGAGGGTAAAGCATCGTGATAAGGAAAGATCAAAGCGTCCTTGCTTCGTTGTTCGCCTCGCTCATCCAATGCAAATACATCGCTGAACACTCGCCCTAAATTCGTCTGCACTCTTTAAAAAGCACGCGCATTGTGCAGCGGGTGAACATGTAAGCCACATCATTTTGCCTCCTAAGCTGTGTACAACGGGCAGTTATATACACGAGCCGTTCAGAGTCAGCCCCATTATAGGGGAGCGCAAGCATCTCGGCTATTTTTTTTTTATTTTTTTCCTGCATTATCTCCAAACGGCCGTTTATCTCATTTCCGGCTTCAAGAGGCGCCAAAGCCTGACGCGCCGCCAAGAGCAGCAACAACGCCTGCACAAAAACGATCGCACAATGGTGGCGCGGGAACGTTTTCCCGTACACGGTTCCGGTGGCCAGGATTGGGAGGGAGGATGGACTGCCGCAAGGAAGAGTACATGAACCAGGCAGACCAAGAGCGAGAACGGCGGTTATAGGAATATCGACAGTGCTTTGCGTGCCTCCATAGCCCGCAGTGCTCCGTTAAGGGGACATTAACGGCGTATTATATCGTCACTCAGAGAGGGACAGAAAAAAGGCGCCAAGGTAAAAAAATGATCTCGAGAAAAAAAAAAGCGGGAAATAAGGTGGGAAGTGGAGGAGGAAGAGAGGCAGGAAGATGAGGTAGCAGTAGCGCGGCACGAAGCGACGGGGCTAACGCCTTCCGCGGTGGTGGCGACTCGATGCCTCCAGGAAAGACGTCGTTAGCCCTGTCACGTGGTTCGCATTAGGCCTAGTCTGTTGGCGGCGGCGTTGTATAATGTGCGCGTTGCAGCGTCGCTGCACGGCGCTCGCGTCTTTTTGGCGGGGCGCAGATGATGATAGATTTGGTGCCGCTTGTACACATCCAAACCTTTCCGCGCCGTTCGTCTTCCGTACTGAGTACGCTTTATTTGGTCAGTGCTTGCAGCCTAATGCCAGCAAAGCGGCTCTCTTTGCTTCTCGGTGTCCCTGACTTGTTAATGCTTCCTGAAGGTTCACGACATAGGAAGGAGGGGGGGGGGGGGGGGGGGGGGGGGGGCTTTGCTTTCTAGCCAGAAGTCAATATGCGCAGCAAGAAATCCGTGTTTTCGAAGCCCTGCTTTGGGCGACTGGGCTTAATATTGTATAGAGTGGACATGTGCCGAGTCGATCCCACTTGCGTACAGCACTCGCGCCGTGTCGCGCGGAAGACCTAAAGAGATATTCTAAAGCAGTTACCATGGCTTTGAATGACACTACTGGCACTCGAAGGCAGACGACTGGACATGTAAACAGCACAGGCACAAGCTCCTTACGGAATGGAAATAATCTTCGCACAGATTCGACTTCATTTGTTTCCCTGCAGACCGCTCGAGTGCTGTAGATAAGTGTGATCGACTCGTATACACCTGTTCACCACTACCTGAGTATTGGTGCCGTCGGACGCGGCTAATTCGTCGCGTCAGTTCCCCTTCGAACGAATGTACCTTTGACACCCTGGGACATTTTTATAAAGGTTTTTTTTTTTTTTTTTTTTTTTTTTTTTACAACACGTGGTCTGTAGCTGAAGCTCGTTGATGCCTTTAATAGAGGCTTTACAAAAGTTAGCGCCATCTAGTGAAAGAAACAGAAACTGTGCGCGGCGGCCATGTTTTGTTCAGCCCACCCGCGCCTCCCATCGAGTACGCTGTCAACGTGCGCCTTCGTAGAACCCGTGCATGCACCGAAAGGTGCATTGGAATGCTCACAAGCGATTGTTTCATTTTTTTTTAACATCACAGCAGTCGCTGATAGCTCCAAGCTCTATTCGGAATGATGCCAGCATGTTGTTGCGTGCCCTTCTGCAGCCAGCGCACCGTCGTAGACGCGCACGGAATCAAGGTTTACGCGTGTATGCGACCGTTCGTTTGCAGTCCTAATCGGCTTTACAAGGGTCACTTACATCATGTAAAGCATTACTGCACGTCCGTCTAACTGGGAGCTAGCTCACAGAATGTACTATCACCTAAAACAGCAAGGTTGTTTTGCGCGCTATGGAGCCTTGTGAACTTGAAGGATAAACGTATGCTGCGATGCAGGACACGGGAGAAGGAGCAATGCATGTATAACGAACGCTATTGTGCAAATACGTTCTTTGAAACATTTTGCACGTAGGTTGCATTTACCATTGTGTATTCGATTTAAGACATGTGAATGATTACCGAAACTACTTTTTACAGTCGTACGAAATGGTAGTGCTTGGTGCAGAGAGCAATACAGTTGTCTAGTGCGCCCGGTGCGTGTTTCACGCTGCAAAAGCAAGCGGCTGCCAAACGTGCGGCGTCTAGAAAAACAGAAAAAGATGACATCCCACTAGTGTGTTGTAACATGCTCCCGTGCACCCCGTTTCGACCGGTCCACGTCCAGAGCGCGCAGCTCAGGTTTATACCTGCCAGCGCGGCCGATAAAATAACGAAGCGTGCGCTTCACTTTTGTGTGTTTTTTCGAGTCACCCGATGGTTCGCTAATTCACAGCTACCTGAAATTCACTGGAATTTTTAAATATGTCGATTTCTTGTTTATTCCCTCTGTCAGAAAGTAAACATTTGAAGCCGTAATCTCATATGAAAGCGCTGACATTGCAAACTTCGAGGAACTCGGAGGAGGAAACGAAAAGAAATTTGAAAAGTCAACTCACATTACTGCGAAGTGTTCGTGCTTTGTGCAACTGGCTGTGTTCATAAAATCAGATTTTTAATATATAATATCGTTATAGAAAAATTAGGGGGTCACTTAAGCTCTGCCGTTAAAGGTATAACGCGATAGTGTCTCTCTCTCATACACACACACGCACGATGTTTTCTTTCTTCACGTGTTATATTTTAGCTCTTTTATTTATTTATTTCATTTACCAAATACTGCAGGCCCTAACTGGGACCTAGCAGGAGGGGCGAAAAGAATACAATGCAGTGAAATATGAATTCATCAAAAGTAACATACTACACACAAGTGTAGTATGTTATATGTTGTTATGCATGTTATATTTCTATGTTATGTATGTTATCTTATATTTCTATAATTTATTTATTTTATTTTATTTGACGTTTTATATTTTTATACACCAATACGCATGCGTCAGCAACAATCGGCTTTCCATTCTGAGCAATTTGACACTTTTGAACACATTCTTAAATTATTTCAATTAATCAGTTACACATTCTAAATTTTCTTCCTTAGCATCACCAAGCACTGGTTTTTCATTCTGAAACCTTTAAACCCTTACTTTCCAATTTTTCCTGTTTTCTTCGTTTCTTTATTTCATCAATTAATTACAAAGATTTTATTAACTCGTCATCGTATATCTATCGCACACCAATCAATATTCAATCACTGGAAGCACAAATTACCATGGCACATTTTTTTACGCAGCCCCCGATTATTTCCGAGACTAATGCCAACTACTGCGTCGACGGCATGGGAACGAAAGTGCTAAGCGCCTATCCAGCTTACGTCAAATTACGCACGATCCTTTTATCATAAAATAAAATGCATCCTCGCTCATTTCACCAACCAAGTATCTTCCAGTGGGGTGAGCGACGGTGACTGCGCAAACCAAGCAAACAAACTCGCGATGATCCTCTCATAGGCATTTAAGTAAACAGCAAAGGCGCACAGACAAAAAAAAAATCCCTATTACAGAACTCTGGATACTGTACCTGGATAGGGATGACGCTGCGGATTGCCGAGGGGCCCATGCACGACTTGTAGAGCAATTTGTAACTGCGCTCGGCAGCGCGGCCGGTGGGCCCCGCTACGTCGCGGCTGTCAAAATACGCTTCAAGGCGTCGCTAACAGAAACCGCCAGGGACCGAAGAGAGGTCCAAGCACAGCACACTAGGTTAAAACGCGAAAAGCGTGAACAGAACGGCGAGCGCTGACGGACGTACACGAAGCGAACGGATGGAGCGAACAAAATATGGCGGCCAGCGCGGGGTCAGCGTACCGCTCATGGTTGCCAGACGTACTTTTGTACACCCTCTATTGCGCCGTACTATAGGGTATGTGGGGTTTAACGTCCCGAAGCGTCTCCAACTATGAGGGACGCCGTAGTGGGGAGCGCAGGATTTATTTTGGACACCTACAGATCTTTAACGGGGACTGACATCATACAGCACACAGGTGACTTTCGTGTTTCGCTTCCACTTAAACGGAGCCTGCCGTGACCAATCATTCGCGTTTGCATGTGCGGTTAAAGCGATGATCGAATCAATTTACGCGATAACTATGCTATAAGCATCGTCTGATAAACCTCGACTTACATGGTTTTCAAATATCGCCCACACGTAAATAATAATCAAGCTCTCGCACTTGCAAGTAGAGTTAAAGAAGAAAGACACAAAATAATTGCTTGCATGCTTGTTTTTCAAACCAGTCTTTACAAAGAATAATCCTGTGGTCGTGTTGGCGTTCTGCTGAGGAGACTCAACATGCAATCTTGAATTTGTGTTAGAATCAGGCAGGGCGGGCGGGGGCAGAATATTGAGGCAGAGTTTATTGTCAGTGGAAAAGGGATCACTGTGCTGGAGTTTTGAATTATCAGCATTATTTCTAGTCATTTTCGTGTTGAACCTATATTGAAATTAGTTGGGCTGATTCGATACACGAATAATTTCCCACGCTAAAAAAATCATATCTATGAATGATCGTCTGCCGAAGAAATTTTCGGGGCGTTCAACACTGCTGCAGCCTGTATTTCAGCCTTATCTGCAGTTTCTTCTGCAGCCTTATCTGCAGGCGTGGGGTGTTTTAGAGGCGCGAACGATGCTGCGCGCGCACATACATTACAAGCTCATATGCTCGTAAGTATTACGCACCAACACTCACAGGTTGCTAAGCATATAGCAGTTGGGTACAAGACACTATAATAACTTGGGGACGTGTGCTTTACCCGTGTGCGAAAATCCGTCTGTATGTGTACCCCTCCGCAAATGCTCTCCGGTGAGATCATGTGAACTGCAGGTCAGCCAAAGTATATAACATATTCAAGAGAACAGTCAATTATTTCTTTGCAGTACCGGTAATTAGGTTCACATAAGACATTCTGTTAATTGAGCTCCTTCATTTCTTTGTCGACAATAATAATAAAGCGGTTAGAGCTGTTTTGTGTCATTGGTAAAGTGGCGCCCACTATCACAATGTATGTCTTCTTTGCAGGGCCAGGACCTGGCCCTACGGGGCTGGGACTGGTGCTCCCCTGATGAAGCTGGGACAGGTGGGTTACCGCCGCTTGCGGCGGGGGCTAGCCTGCCACAGAATTTTTATTTGTTGCAGGCCGTCATTGCACCCGCCACCGTTTCGGTGGTGGACGACGGCTGTTGTTTCGGAGCACGTCTTTCTCTCCCTCTTCCTTTTCTTTCTTCTGTATTTTCTTTTCTGTCTGCACGAGGCAGCGGAGGTGGCTCAGCTACAGAGCCAGTAGCAGGCCCGTGCATTTTCTTTTCCTTCTTCCTACAGCCACAAAAACACAACAACAACTTCCATTTCAAATTAGATTTTACCCTCTGATATCATGGTACATGTATGCAGTATATTGTACGCCATTTCATATATTTGACTAAGGAGCCCAATTTCATGTTTCAGGTAACGCACGTATGACCGTAAATTTCCTCTTTATATGCTCTTTAAAACCACAATGGTAAATCTACCGAAATCCTCTAACGTAAACTTGCGGGGTAAGCGCATCACAAATTGTGGTTAGCAACTGTTGAGTACACACTTCTTTTGGTTCATGTTGGCTTTCTGTCGATACATATTGAACTTATTAAGGTGTCAACACCAGCTTAAAGTCCTTTTTATAAGAGAGGTGTCCGGCATTATTGAACAGAGATCACTCTTGGTATTCCCCTGCGAATGCTCATCTCTAATGATCTATAATTTCTTTTTTTCTTGATGCTGTTTTTCTTTTATTAGGAAAGCGATGACTGTGACGTGTAGTAAGTGCTTAGGTTAAGTGAGATGTCAGAAAAAACTACAGTGTAGCAGTGTAATTGCTGAGGCTTAGTTCTAATTTACTACAACACTTCAGCCAGCCTGCTCAACGACAGGAATGAAGACCATCAATGTGTGAGCGGTTTTAGAGTATTTTTGTTCCAAGCCTCTGAAGCATGTCTTATACTCTACGGCCATCTTTCTACTGATAAATAAAAACGTGAAAGATATAACAAAATAAATTTAAGACTGAAATCTTTAATGGTCATCGTCGAATAGCGTGCTTGATCAACGTGTTCTTTTGACTCATATATCATTATAAAAGCATGCTGCGGTTTCACCCTGCTGAACCCAGACGAAGCGAAAGCTTCGTTGGGCTTGGGTACGTTTCTTGTTACTCATAATCATCATTATGGCTGTTATCATCATTATCAGCTAAATGCACTGTCATTGACACCGTTACTACTATACCAATCAATATACTGCATTGCCATTGTCATTGCTACAGTCAGCCTCACGCCAGACAAGGATTGTTCTGTCTGTTTAGTGCGAGCCTGGCGTGGAGTAATAAATACCACGCTGAAAAATAAAAGCCCGGCTTGGAGTACTGGTTCGAGCACTGGGCTAGAAATTGGAGGAATATAGGTTCTATTCCACGTGGAGACCGATTTTTTGAAGTTCTCGTATGGTATTTGCTGAACCTATGGCTTCGGTGATGCGCAGGCGGTATATGCGCCCCGTGCCTAACGTCACGCATCACGCACCCACACACGGTGCGACAGCATATGGGTGTCTACCTTATAGCTTTCTCCTTTGGCTCACTGAAGGTCAAACGTGAGCCGTCACTGACCTTGTCTCGAGCTGGCGTAGTGAAGAGTTCGCTTCAAAAAACCTTTTGCCTAAAGCAGTGCGCGCATAAAGGATTCTAGGGCGTAAGCTCTGCTGATTTTATAGCAAATCACAAGGTCATCTGGCTTCCAACGTTTGACTTTGAACTCTCGCGCTATGCTGCAAACATTGTCGTGTTCATCCGCCAAGACACTCGCGTGCTGTGCAGCAAATATCATCATATCGATGAAGTCTCTTCTGCGCCGCTCCTTCATTTAACCTAGGTAAATAAGCCACACGTATACGCATCCGGGCGAGTGCGGCCGAGGCCCGCGAGAGTAACGTCGAGCGAATCAATCAGATGGCGTGACAAAAAGAGGCTACACGGCATAAACGAAGTCAGTCTCACTAAATACAGAGACCACAACCGTGCCAGAGTGGCTGCCGAGACAGCGGAACAACGAGAAGCCACATTATCCCGTTGAGGAGAAGCTTACCAAGTGCGGAAGTTAGCCGATATCTAACTGGCAGCAGCGAAGACTGTGGCTGATGTCTTATGCTCGTGAAGCTTGGTTAAATAATAGTTCAATTCTTCATTTTTGTTATTCAAGTCCGTGCTCCAATTAACATCACATTTGTGATCGGTTATCCTTCTACGCACTGCTCTCGGTTCAATTTGCCATTCACTAACTAGCCCATCTGCAGGGTGTTATTAGGTCGATTTTTGCCCCGTTCTAATTAGCACCGGACAGTTTTATTTTTTTTCCACTTTTCATCGTGACGCCATCTATAGGAGGGGTATTTTCTTTTCGTAACCGTGACTCACTGTTCCTAAGCTCCTCATCCGTCTCCTTATCGAGTGGTAGGGGCACATCAACGACGCAAATGACTGTTCCAGGAAAACCCGTGCCATGTCACTTGTTCCTCGGACATGGCTCGGGCACAATAAAGATCTAGGCGACCACGCTCTCGCCATCCGTGAAACTTACGATAAAAAAAATTATAGAATAATCAATATACAACGTCTCGTAAGCCCTTTCCGAGCGCGCAAGTCGTCTAGACAGACGGAGCTCTATTTTCGTTTTGTGCAGTTCGGCTAGTGCGAATAATTCGTTCCCTCGGCTACGCCGATTCTGTCCACGCCCATCCGATTGCCACACTGGAAGGATTTTCCTCGGTGCTGATGCAATTCTCTCGCGAAGCGAGCGCTGCTCGAGTTTCGTCCTTTTTGGCGCCCTAATTATTTCAAAGCAAAATGATCGCGCGTCGTTAACCATTCCTTGCTGTAGACTGGGGCGTGCCGAACCTGAAGCCACCGCCAGCAGAGAACGAGCTAAAGGCGGCTTTTAGAGCTGCGCTCTACGTATTGCGCTAAACCAAGCATGCAATATATTATCAGGAAAAAAAAAAATCAATGCGCGCTAATACTGTGCTCCAGTTCTAGGCTTTTTTTGCTGCAGACAGTCATGTTCGATACTCGTTAGAATGCTACATGATTAAGGCTTAAGGTTAAAGGCTTATCGACTACCGTGGGTTTCGTGCTGCTTGCATATTTGATTGCGGATATTGACAAGCTCGCAATCAAATGAATCGAGCAAGCGGTGGGCTGAACGCTTTCGCTAAACTTAGTCGTTTATCTTCGTGGTGTAGTTTTTTTTTTTTTTTTCTTCTTTTGAACCCGACTTCGTCTGACGCCGAATATAACCCACGCAAAGTGGCTTCATGGTGCACTCTCTGCTTGAAAGCATTTGAAAGGGGAAACATTTTGGCAATGAATGTGGAAATAAAACTCAGTATGCTGCTTGGTACCTGCGCCACGGGTGAAATAGAACAGAAGATGCATTTTGCGATTGGGGGCTCTTACCTGACTGTGCGGGTCAGAGTCGGCGGATCCAAAACACAGCATTGCGAGCGAGCGTTACTCATTCCTGCTGGCAGCCGTTTTCATGTAAAAGGAAAATTTGCTTGCTCGAAATTATATCACTCCTTTCTTACTCCATAAAGTTTAGTGATAACTATAAATTATCTTAAAAACAACAGTAAGAAACCAAAGGTTACTAAGAAGAAACTAATAAACGGAACGGAGGAAAAAGTCAAGATTACGTGAGCCTTCTAGTGCACGCTGTTTATTAATTTGTGTTCTTTAAAAAGCTGATGGCAGCACTGCACTCGCATGCATGGATGCGCCTACGGCGCGTATTGTGAATTAATTTAATTGTAGTAGTTTTGCGACGCCACTTCCAAAATTACTATTCTAGCTAACAACCTCTGGGAATGCTGGAGATCCTACCCTAGACATCTCATTATTGTCGGGCTATAAAATGTTGCGTTCATTTTAAATGAAGAGGCGTTTCGATGGAGGCGAAACGAAGTGGCGTCCGTGTGCTGTGCGATGTCAGCGCACGTTAAAGATCCCCAGGTGGTCGAAATTTCCGGAGTCCTCCACTACGGCGTCTCTCATAGCCTGAGTTGCTTTGGGACGTTAAACCCCACAAAAAAAAAAATAATAAATAATAATAAAAAAAAATAAAAAAAAATGAAGAGGCACGTAAGGAATGTCAGAGCGCTGTTTCCTAACAGCCAGAAAATTTCTGGAAACCACGCGTGTATTGCGGAACGGCGCTAACGCACCAAATATAAGAGAGAGAGAGAGAGAGAGAGAGAGAGAGAGAGAGAGAGAGTGTGTGTGTGTGTGTGTGTGTGTGTGTGTGTGTGTGTGTGTGTGTGTGTGTGTGTGTGTGTGTGTGTGTGTGTGTGTGTGTGTGTGTGTGTGTGTGTGTGTGTGTGTGTGTGTGTGTGTGTGTGTGTGTGTGTGTGTGTGTGTGTGTGTGTGTGTGTGTGTGTGTGTGTGTGTGTGTGTGTGTGTGTGTGTGTGTGTGTGTGTGTGTGTGTGTGTGTGTGCGTGTGTGCGTGCGTGTGTATGTGTGTGTGTGGTGGGGAGGGGGAAATGGGCCTGAGCATGTGGCTTAATTATGACTGGCGGCTGTTTCGGGCCCCTGTAACACCCTGTGACATCAGTACTTGCCGGTCATCGCACGATTTTTTGTCGTACGGGATATGTACCACTGATTTGAGACTGATCCAGGGTAGAAGGAGAGAAATAAAATAAATACAGAGTATTAAAGAGGCACTGAACAAGGGTTGAAGGGGAGCCCCAGTTCGCAAGCCGAGCCAACGTTCGATAACAGGACTTGTCTTCGTCTGGGACCAGACGAATCCGCTTGGGCCTCTTTCTCCCTTTTTTTCCTTTGGATCTCTTTGTCATGGCTTTAAGCATGACTATAGATTACGCGTACGCCCAGATTTAATGGCAGTATAGATACACGTTTGTTTCGTGCTTTCTTTTGAGCTATACGTGCTCACGGAGCCAGTTCATTTTCGCCATAAGCTGAGAGCTCGTGCAGCTCAAATGTCATATACGGACATTGTGAAGTCATTACTGTACGAAAGCGTGGGTGAAGAACCAGAGTTTTGATAAACATATTCACCGCAAGAGAGCGCCCAAGGGAGAAGGCTGGTAGTCACTGTAACACAGCGGTAGCGAAAGCCAAATAGCGCCACAGCTCCCGGCAGCGGCGACAGAGGAGCGTTGCATGCTCAGCCTCAAACTCCGGCGTTCTTCGGAAGGAGACCTCTGGGTGACAAGCATCGGCCAGGACCTTCATCGCGTGAAACGGGACACGTAGTCATTCATAATGAACAGGGCACGAAAGGGGGCCCGCAAGGTTTTTCCTTCTTTCCGTACTGGGACAGGTTGCAGAGCCGAAACGGACTGAGCGGCCCCCTGTTTGCACATCGCGGTTGGGGTCTGAGGCGGTGTTTTGTGACCGGTATTTTGTTTATTTTTCATTACTAGCGCTGCCCACGGCGTCACAAAGAAGGATGAGAAGAAAAATATTGATCAAATATATGGGAGAATAAAGGAAGCTTTGGAAATTAGAAGCTATCTTATTGATTACCATCAGCAATCGTTGCAGCTTTTTTCATGCCGGAAGTGTTCACATGTTCGAAAGGGGTGAAGTCTTGTTGCTGTTGTTTTTATTACTGATTATTTTATTACCATTTGTATAATAATCAATTTCCTTGCTTGCGCTTGCTAATCATTTTATAGATAGGGGGGGGGGGGGGGGGGGTTAATGTGGGCAGAGAAGATCTGCCTTTTCCCTAGTTATCCAAGGGTAAGATGTGCGTGAAAGAAAGTTGCATAACATATAGCCTACTCGTACCAATCCAGGATGTTCTTAGACAAGTCAAGCCATTCAGTAAGTTGCTAAAGGACTGCACTTCTGTTCCGAAATCTTCTTCCTTTTTTTTTTTTTGTCATGCGTATAAACTACTGTTTTTAAATTTTGCACACAACCTGTCAATATGGAGCTATTGCGGGAAGGTTGCGTCCTCGTCTCACACTTCAGCAACCACGTGTTCTCGCCATTTTGGGGGCATCGACACCTCAGTTTGTAGCTGGAGCTCTGTACAAAACGACGACGATCATTCGTCTTGTTTCAGCTTTCACAGAGATGATTACTCCACAATGGTCAGGCTGTCGACAGATGTTTGTCGCTAAGTTTCGTTCGTGCCGTTTCCGTTTCTGCCGTTTCCTGGCCCGTCTCGAAGGTACAAGGTACAGTCATGAGCAATATGAGAGGGAACAAAGTTTGAGCATTCGTTTACGGGTTACTCCATAATTGTGCGTGGAAAGCGCAGCGTTTTCAGTTTTCTAAATAGTTTTCCTCTTTATGCATAATATCCAAAGATCGTCCTCATATTTAATAGATAAATTCCGAGAATATTCGCCATTTTGTGCAAAAAGTTTGTTCCCTCTCTTATTTCTTATGACTACGTACTTAATGATCCTCTGCTGCCGCCATGATAGCTGAAGCATCTCTAAGAGGATCCTGGGTCGACCTTGGGGCTGTTCTGAGGAGTAGACCAATGCTCATGAGCGCGAGAAACTGTGTGTTTCTTTTTCTTGATCTGAAAGATTAGTGCAAAGAGTTCTACTTATTAAAATAATTCCCACAAATATAATAAGGCATGAGCATATCTTATTGAATGTTCATTGCTTTTTCCTGACTGCATACATTTAATATTTTCTTTATAAAATGTTTGCGTTAGCCGCTGAAATTTGGCCATCGGAATAACATTTTCTCCGTAAGTAAAACATATTCTGCTTTTTACTTTACGTAAGTAAGCTAAACCCATTTAGCTATACCATGGCAATCTGCAAATGAAAAAGAAAACTATTTATTTATGATGAAAGGAATCTGGTAAACATTACCATCAGATTGCTTTCGTTGCCGAGGTAAAGAGAGTGTTAAAATGCTCAAGTGAAATGGTTTAGCACAAAATGTATTGCATGGACTGTTTTCACTGAGATTCTACACATCCCTTTAATATGAAAGAGAACAAAATTAGAGTATTAAAAAGCTTCGGGACACGATAGCGCACCCTAACCCACCTATAGGATCGACATTGGTTATTAGTTTGGTGTTTCTGTATCCACTGTCGCCGTGTTTTTCTGCCAACAACTGCTATCAACTGGATCTTCCTGCCTCTTTTCATTCTCTGTCTTTTTAATTTTTCCATTCGTACGATTATACCTTTTTTCTTTCGAAGAACCACTTCATGACGCTCTCTTTCTAGGGTTCTAATTTTGTAGGAGAAGTCGCAACCCTGCAGAACTCTGCCGCGCCAGCTGTGTACAGCACCCTGTCAAACCTCCTGCTGATTCAGCTATGAAATTCTCTGGCTGGTCGAGAAGCTGATTTTTCAAACTGTCACGTGACTGGTCAATGGGTGATTAGTGAGTAGAAAGTGTGACGCCAAGAGCCCATGGGACCTGCCAGAACCAACCACAAAATTTCATGAGACCAGACTGCGGAGGGTATTTTTGGAATGTGTACTCTAATGCTGGGGCATTCATAATGATTACTTTTTAATTATGTCTGATCACAACTCTTTTGAATAGTACTAATTCTCTGTTGTTCTCTCACATCTGTTGCCCTGGCTCTAAGCCTTCCTTTCAAGTCTTTTCGAACTTCAGCAGAAAACAATTACAGGATTGCACTTAGCATCACTTAAGAGCTTAATGGCGAAAGCAGTTTCTCCTTTTCGTCTACCTCTACATTGCAAGTTTCTTTGCTTATCATAATTCATTTCTGTATTTGCTTTCTTTGGTTGCGTTGTTGGTGATATCGACATCTCAGGACTCGACATGCGAGACTTAACTGGCTTACAAGTAGCCCTAGGGGGCGTTCTATATTGACTAGGCCTAACTAGCCGATCGAGGAAATTATGTCGACGTCAGAACCTGTTGCGGCCTCTGGTGGACACATCTAGCGCAATCCCGCGAATACATTTCGCAAAGAAATCTCGCGGATGCGAAATTTTCGCCATGGGCCTAGACAGGCTTTCGCTTTAAAATAGCAATACATCTTTCTGAAGTAAACGAGTAATTACTGTTTCGGATTCACCCAATAGTTATTAGTAATCACTCCTTTAATGCAAATCTTCTCCACTTCGGTGGTTTCCGCTAAACATTGGACCAACATCATTTTATGCACACTCTCTGTTGCTTTTCTTAATAGGAGGACCTGCACTTTACACTGTATCTTAGCTATCAGCAAGTACCACGGTGGTGCAGTGGTTAAGATGCCCGACTACTGTGCCGTAGTTCCTGAGCTCGATCCCGGCCGGCGGCGGCTGCGCTTCGATGGAGGCGAAACGAAGAGGCGTCCGTGTGCTGTGCGATGTCAGTGCACGTTAAAGATCCCCAGGTGGTGGAAATTACTCTTGTTCTGGTGTCCACAGAGACAAGTGTGGCAGATACTGCGCCTTTTCCTTCCTGTGTGCCAAGTATTATTATTATAAGCAAGCGCAGCAAAATAAGGTTGTGCAGGGCAAAAATGCTGAACGCATATTACTATAAGGGCAGCCGGAGTACATAAATTAATGGCAAAATGAAGCAAACGTAGTTTGCAATGTTGGTTATGAGGGGTTTGCACCGTGTTTGCCAGATTACATTTGCAAGCAACATCTTTTGCTTCTCAGCCGGATAGTGGAACCGTTGCGGCATCCCTGATGACCACGAAGTCTAGAAAGGTGAACGCAATCGTTTTCCTTGCCTTACATTTACTTGGCGCGTAAAGGCTTCCACAAATGGTGCACTACACGGTTAAAAAGGAGCACCTTTTGTCTAGTGCATTCTGGCAAGTACGGCACGGTAGGGGTGGAAAATAGCCTACTTCGTGCAGGCGCTATGTATATGCGCACAGAACACTTCTGCCCTTGACCTATGGCTGCAGGCCTGCACCATGAACGCGTGGTTTAATAGAGAACACGCGTAAAATGAGAACATGGTACTGACCTCCAATGCTGTAATGTCGCACTAACTACGCTACCCTTCACGACCCATAATCGCTATCTGCTGACCCACCAGGAGCAAATCCTGTTTTCTAGTTAATACTTCTTTCTAGAGTTAATAAAGCAGGGCTGTGTTGTCCATAGCTATGTGAAATTCCGGGCACCTCCGCTCTACTTGTTCGCTATGGTGCGCCCATTAAGAGCTCCTTCGGGGCGCAGGCATCAAGCCGGCGGCAGCAGCCAGCAGTGCCTTCCCACCCCTTCCTCACTGCCTCTCCTCCGTCCACCTTTCCCTCTACTTTGGCTTCTTTATCTGCTAGAAGATTTCCGGGCGCAGGTGCTGCGGACCACCGAGCGGCCCTCACGAAGTCGCAGGGGCCGATCCTGGCGGGACGTCGGGACACCGCCCATGGGGAAAATAACTCCCGCTTCGGGAAAGCTGTGCCACGCCACCAGGCGCTGCTTCTGCGCCGTGGTCGGATGAGGGCGAAGAGGAAATGCGGGAAGGTTGCTCAGAGCTTATGGGAAAAACTTAGCTTCTGCGAGTTTTGGAACCAGAAAAGCTTTCTCCTGCTTTGAGTTCTTTTTGCGCGTCCTGGTAGGTTCAAAGCGAAAGGCGTGGTTTCCCGTTGGTGCATGTAACCCATTCGAGGTAATCACTCTTCTAAGAAATTTTTTTTATTTATCACAACCGCTAACTGTGCGTATTAGCTTGAATGGATCGAGTGGCGCCTGCTAAAATTGAATGTGCTTATTGTGCACAAAAGCGTTTACAATATTGGTGACGGTAATTAACAAAGTTAAGAAATCAGGATTCTGTTGTAACTGCTGTTTCATTCTTAATTCTGCTTAAGGCTAAGCTACACCAAATTTCCTTCCTTAATTAAGCAAGAAACTGTTTTCAAAACAGGCAGAGCGTTTCGTCGAAAGGCCACATCAAAACTGACGTGAAGCTTGAATTGCATCTCAGTCAGACGCGAACCTTTGTTTGAACACCAGTTATACTGCGATGATATGTAGTTTCTCGCAGTTGGTGTGATATTCGTGCGATTTTAACAGGTTTTGCAGCCATAGCGTGTTATCCAAGTGAACATATATCTTTCCAAATTATCCAATTAATCATTTCGGCTTAAATAAAGATCAAGTTATTCATGCATTAAGGAAATCCGGTGGAATTTAAGGTATGTCATAAAAGAGAGCTTCGTATCAATTTCTACCACGCCACGCTTTTCTTTAGCACGTACCGACATATCGTAAAGCCATTCACATTTATTTCCATTTTACTTCTATCAAAATGTGGTGGGGTTGAACCCGTTGACTCGTTTTCGGCAGCTGATTTCTACAGCCACTGTGACACTGAGTCGTGTCATGAAGGTAGCGGTGAAAAATATGACCACGAAAGAAGCGTATTCCTAAAGGCCTTCAGGCGGACTTTGTAGATATAAGATGGCACAAGAAAGCGAAACATGGTGTAGCTATCTGCAATATAGAGGACAGGCTGACTGAATAATTTCAATTTTAAGGTACGTGATAATTACTTCGAAATACACAGAGTTCGAGTAATGTCAGTCTGTTACATACGCTTGATGACGTTGTGACCAAAATATTACATGTCGGGAGTTCACTTTTCATATAGGGAATTCCATCCCGAAGTCTCTAATCTACAATAATTCATTTTGGTACTTCTGAGTCTTACAAAAAAAAAAAAAAATCTAGTGAATTATTTTTCATTTGACTAGCATGGCAGATACTACGTCACAGCTCTACTTCTCACATGATTAACTCAATGTATATGTAGAACATTTAAGAATAGAGGTAGAGATAAAATTAATTGTATGATCGACGTTGCAAGGCAACGGTTCATGAGTGCTTCGACGGTGCACAACAGTCAAATAATGAAATCCAGTCGATCCCGCATATATCGACCTTTTAAGAGGTGGAGAAGAGTTCGACATATCGCTCATTCGATACCTAAATACATGCCAACAGATAAGCCGTTCTTCAACCTAAAGTGTGAATATAGGAAAAAGACCGGTGTGATGAGTGAAAGAAAACACCGCGCAAAGTTCACGCAGATGGCGTGTTGCATTGCGCAAAACAAGTGACACTTAAGTTGAGGCCCACATCAAATATACAGTGAACAGTGCTTTGCCGGGAAAGGTTGTCGCATATCATAAGAAGTCTAATTCTAGTAAGTGCGAAAAGAATTAAATTAAAATTACTATACAGTTGATCTCCGCGTCGCCTTCAGAAGCGAAGCAGGCCACGCAAGAGCCTCCTCAAGCCTTTGGTTACGTAGGTTAGCTTCACCGCATAACAACTTGTGCATCAAGCGCCAGCTTTTCCGCATGACAGCGGTGTTGGAGAAGAAAAAAAAAGAGAGAGAGAGCACACCAAATCAAATCTCTTTTCTATCGGTTCCGGTATTTTCATCGTTATGCGGTTTTTTACAGCATTGGCGCAGGCATCAGGTGCCAAGAGTCACGCAACCGATCCATCGGCTCCATGCGCAAACAGCGATTGTCAGAGAGCTCTAAGGAGAAGCGCCCGTTGCAGGGGCACGGTGTGCGGTTGTATATATCGAATGTTCGTTGAACGGGAGTTTGCTACACGTAAACAATGCTGCTATACTTTTGCTTGAAATATTAAAGGGGATAAGCTGAGAGTTTGATATAAGCTATATTTCAATATATCCGGGTTATATATATCGGGCATCCACAGTACTTTTTTCCTCCTTTTCTTCCCAGCGTTTCATTTAGAGGGCTCAAATCCAGTCCCTAAATTTTTAGCTTTATTTTCACTGGAATTATAAAACACATGCATATAAGTTTAAATAACCCTGTAGAATTTTTACTATTTCGTTATTTCTTCGCAAACCTTTTTCTGCGGTAGAGACGACCAACTGTGAAAGGTGTCTGTATATGATTAGTACATAGTGGTAGTGAAGGACACTGGCAGAGCGAAGCAGCATTAAGCATTACGTTTTATTATCGTGTCTATTTAGTTTTTCGCTTTGGTTACTAGCGGCCATGAAAGATCTTTTCGGGAACTTGAAACAAAATTGCATAATTTGTGTCTAAGTGTTCACCATCGCATCCTGTCTAGATAGCATGAACGGCAAAGTAGAGCTCGCTGAATGAGGCTTTTTTGATTCAACGTAGAAACAGGTTTTACGTGTTTTCCGCTATTATGAACAAATACCAGTGGAACAACTCGACAGTCTGTCCTGCAGAACACAATACCTAACTGAAGAAATCGAACACACCGCGAAGTGTTGCATTTCGACAGTGCTCTACGCTGCTACTTTTTACATGCTTCGAATTCAGTCGCCAACGCAGCAGTTGTGGGAGGCGAACAGCCTGAGGATGAGTGAAAGCACCGCTTTGTTTTCCTCGCTTTCGAGTTACTTGGAATACGAAAGAAATGCTCGCTGCAACGTACAAACCTAAAATGCGGAGGCCGCTTGCACCACCGACCGCCTTATCCACGTGCTATCGACTGCGCGCCGATTCCTCTTTCAAGTCCGAAAGGAGAGAGCGACCGAACGCACTGCTAAATCCTCTCCCTTACTAGCTTCTTGTCAGTTGAGCAACTACCACCACCACAACCACCAAACATTTTTCTTCCGGCCACGCTCTCTCATTTTCTGCGCGGGCGTTTGTGACAAATGAAAATTTATCGCGATACGCACGTCGGACTTCGTTCTTGTGTTTGTGTGGTTCCCACCGCAGCGTCGCTGACACGTGAGCGACACGCCAACCTCCAACCACTTTCACTCGCCGCCTGCCTTCAGTAACTCACTTCTCCGGCGGGCGAGCGTATGCTTTTTTTACGCTTCTGAACAGCCCACAGACGAACCGAAGGAGGTGGAAAGGGCTCGGTGGCATCGAGGAAAACATCCAGTACTCGCTCGCTCCATTCCGTGCGGAGCGGGGCGAACGAAGCCGCCAGCAGAGCGCGCAAGAAGGATTAGGACGAGAGCGTAAGTGAGAATATTTACGCTCCCACGCGAGGAGCGCGTGCGGGTATTCAGATGATACGCGGAATCGCGTGGCGCGGGTAATAATGAAAAACGACGCGCGCGGGCACCGGATAACGCAAACCCAGCGGGATAGAGCTCAATATAGCCGCCGTTAGACGCCGCCGAGCGCCCTCGTACTGCTGTTTGATTCTTTTTACTTAACGGCACCGTGTCTTCTTTTTTATGTGTTCCCTTTTTCTTCGTTTCATCCGAGGGAAAGGATGCGCGGTGCGACCAGCAGCAAGCGGCGTCAGCAGGGCGAGGTCGGTCCGTTTCATGGTCCGTTCTCTGGTCCATCGCTCTGTCCGATGGCCGGTCGCTCAACTCCTCCTATCTTTTCATTGTCACCATCGCCAGACCCTCCTCTGCCTCTGCGGCGAAAAGGGGTTGGGTTCAAAGCCGCGCGTATTTAGATTTATGCCGCTAAATCTCGATCGCGATGAGCTTCGGACTTACTTCTTTATTCTTTTTCTTATTTTTTTTTTTTTGCGACCGACGCAGCTGAGGTGTATACTGTATTTAGGGGATTCCCACACAGCAACGAGCCTCGCACTCTTGGGAAGAAAGTATATAATAAGAACGACTGAATGGGGGACGGGGGGCTGCAAAGAGTGACAGCTAAAAAACGGACGGAAGAAGGCTTTTGGGTCGAAGCGGGCCGCCGACGCAAAGATCTCTCGGTACAGCTCTATCGCAGATGGCACTTGGTTATACCGCAAAGGAATTGGGCGAGTTTGAACGGGCCTGGATTCCAGACTTCGTGCACGTCCGTACTTGGGTGCGTGCGTACCTACGAGGTTTTGTTCGCGCGTGTGTATATGACAGCTTGCGATCTTGCTTTTTTCTCTGGATTTGATGAGTTTTGAAGCCTCTTCGGGCGCCCGCTCGCGAGCTATGCGCGCTGTAGGAAGGGGGGGGGGGGGGGGGTATATATCCTTAGGTACTCTTCCGAGTCGTCGTCGTCGTCGCCATTTCGAAATCAGCGTGCATAAAAGAGGTCATTTATTTCAATGATCTAGAGCTCGGTTAGCGCCGGTGCGCCGCGAGCCTAGATATGAATGGAATAAGCGGGAAGAACTGGCTTTGAATTTCGGAGATCGCGAGCAGGGGGAGAAGGATAAATGAATGAAGGCGTAAATTATGAAAAAGCGCGTGCAACTTGCGAATACATTCTTCATTTTGTGTGGGGCCCTGCTTTGACATGGAAGGTTGGTTGGTTTTTGATTGAGGAACTGAACTCTTTTCGCCCGCGTTGTTGATATATTACAAAGCTTTTTTGTTTCTCCCAGAACACCTCTTCATTATAATCATCTTTGTTTTTTGTCAGAATGTTGTTATTCGGGACGAACTTGATTGTATATTAATGTGCGTGCGAATATAATAAAGCGTAGAATAGCAAGTTGTGTGACGTTGCAGACCTGTCATCCTTACGCACACTAGGTTAGAAGTTTGCTTTAAGACACCCCCCCCCCCCCCCCCCCCCATTTTTTTTTCATTTATTTTGACAGCCTCGATAAATGTCATGATGTGTCTCTTAGACGATATTTGTGCAACTGGTCCATTTGACACGCAGAAGAAACAAACATTTTGCAATAAAGTTGCAATTGAACAAAATGTAGAGGTACCCTGCCTTGATATTTATCGCGTACCACACAAAAAGCAAAAACAAACTCAAGTACTGGAAAGTGGGAAAGTTATACGTCGTTTCCTGACAGACCGACCATCCGATTATGATTGACTGACAGAGAGAATTATTGGTTAAATGACTGAATAATGGACTAATTGATTGATTTAATGAATAACTGATCGTCTAGTAAATGATCGACTAGCTGAATAATTGATTGGCTGGTCGAGATTGATAAAAAGCAAAACAACAGAGCCAACTTTCTTCTGGTCCCGTGAATATTCCCCATGCATGGTTTTCGGGAACTATCCGTCTAAGGCACGTCTAAGGTCTGCTAGTGACCACTGGCAAGCTGCTGCTATCAGATGCGAAACGTTTCCTGCAGAGTAAGGAAATATTGCTAACTTACATGTTAAACGCAGGCTTTTCTGTTGCGCAACAGTGACTCGAATTAGCGGCTCTCGTACTCACCCAAGGGAATTTTCCAAGTTTTTATTTATTGGTGGCTGTATGATACAGTGTAACAAAACCTTCACTGGAAGAGTACTCAGCATAAAGTTGAAGAAACACTAGCTTATTGATGGGAGATGTTCGGAAACTTTTTCTGATATTTTCTTCCTACAAATCAGCTCATTTTGCTTTAATATGGGTTCGGGCGGTACGAGATCTGTATGCATGAGCAATTTTTTTTTCTGTGGAATATATACTCTTCATAAACGACAGAGCAAAATAGTAGTTACTTTACTCAAAGGTTTAGAAACGAAAGGAAATGTATCTAAACGCACATGAAGTAGCAAGATCAGTATGACCTGACACGGGTCACCTCTGCGTTTCTTTTTCTATACTACCTCCATTAGGCCTATCTCTGATTTGTGCACGTGGAAAGAACAGCCTATTTCCACGTGGCACTTTTTCTAGGGTAGCTTCCTTCGCGATGGAGGGGCACGTGAAAATCATTAGAAAAGGGGGCGTAGTAGAAGGTGAGTGAGGACGGGGACAGAAGCGCGTGCCATGGATCGGCTGTACGAACGAAACTATCTTGGTCCGCGCCTTTGCTCGTCCTCCCATCAGCGTGGTACGCGGTCTCTCGTGTATATCGATTCGCGGCCGGTTTTCGCTCGACCCATGAACAAACACCCCCAAGACACGCTTTCGTGCAAACACTGTGTGTCCCTCCCCCTCCCCAGGGGGGGGGGGGGGGGGAAGAGAGGTAGGTAATGAAGAGGAAGAAGGTAAATGCCCAGGGTAGGAGAAGTAGGAGCGGAGACGAGTGAAGGAGTCCGACACATCCTCTTCTTGCGGCAAAAGTCCTAGCCAGAATATGTCGTCGGACTTTCTACCACCACCAGCATGGTCATCATCACCACGCAGCGGTGTGCTGCCAAGTGTGCGCATGCGCCAACGCCCACTCGCGCAAGCTAAGCAATGCAGCAGAGCTACAGCTATCCAGTCGAAATTTTCGCCTCCATGTCCGCGTCGGCGGCGCTCTAAGTGGGCTTCTTGCTTGACGCGCGCGAGCGCCCGACAACGCTCATGAGGCGGAGCGCTATACAAGCGACAAAATCTGGCTCTCGGCGCTGAGAAGCCGACAAGAGATCGATACTCGACGCTTTGGGCCCTCCGCCGCCGCCGCTCGGAAGTGTACAAATGTCTTTGCGCAAGTGGAAGTCGCTTGTTTTTGTTTTGTGTGTGCGAGAAGAAGAGAGTAAGGGTGCTTGTCCTTTCGACTGCTCTTGATTTTGGCGAATGCCGCTGCTTCCGAGCGATCATGCGTGCTTTTGTGGGGCGTCGCTGAGCGGGGAAATTGAGAAAGAAGGACCCCAGTCGGCTCGAGGAACGAGGCTAACTGGTTTCGATGGTCGGTCTCACTGGATCGAGTGCTCGGTACACACGCCATAGACAAGCACTGTGTTCTTTTCTTTTTTTTTTCTTATCTATACTACTCCAAGAAAGCAGCTCCTCTAGAGTAGACAGCTTGTCCAGTTAAGTTTGCACTCGGTTAAATTCTCTAGTGAGTTTACCAAGCCGCGTGGCTTTTGAGTACATTGCTTTTACTGAATAATTTTTCTTCCTTAGGTTTAGGTACTTGCGCTCGAGGACAAGGTAGTCAATGTAACGTGCGTTCCCATTCCGATGACTTACTCAAACGAAATATGCTTTAGAGCCTAATGGCTCGGAGATCAATGACCTCTCTTTTCGGGAATTGCCCACTGTAATTCTTGTCTTTGAAGACGATGAACGTTGCGGGAATGTATAGCTTCAATGCCTAATAAGTAAAGACAACCGAAATTCTTACCTTTCCCTGTCAATATTAATAGCAGTGGACGAACTGAAGTGGCAGCGATTTATTAATAAATAAAACTAGATACATCAGACCGCGGCAGGTTTCTCCGGCGGTCAATATTATCTTTGTCAATTTAGAACCTACTGTATCACTTTCCCATGCGCCGCGCACACACGGACAGTAACTACGTTTGCGCAGCAGTTGCAACTAGTTGGATCTAGAGCACGATTTCGCAAAAATCCCGCAAACATTCTGCTATCAAACGATGTTGTTCCCTGTGCCCATATTTATCACATCGTAGTTTCATATTTTGCATTTGTAGCCCCTACTCTAATACCTAATGATAGACGGTAAAAGAGCCACATACCTGACTAATTAGGTAGTTTACTAAAAAAATTCGTACAGGTGTTTAAGGTAGTGCATGTGTGCGAACTTGAAAATACTAGATTTTGCGAGTGTGGCTCTCTTCCAAAAACGCCCTTCCTTCTCCCGTTTGCCTGCCTTGCTCGCGTCTGCGTACTTGCGAGAACAGCCGCATGCAGCCAGTGCAGCCGCAGTAGATGTGTCCTAGGGGAGTAAAGTTGAGACTGCAAAGAAGTTCCCACAAGTTTGCCGCCATCATTAAACCCATCATAGTGACTAGCATAGCTTTTTCTCGGTAAGTGAAAAATTCGCAAGGCTCGAACTGGAGTTTTAAAAACTGCGATAGACAACATAGCGTACCAAAATGCTTACGCAGTTTTTCGAGTTTCAAAAGACATTTAAGACACTATTTGGGGCACGCCAAGTTTGATTTGCGGTTTGAAATTTAAGTTTTAGAGTGTCGCTTCAGCTTGCACTTGCAAGGTCAAACGCTTGAAATATGAAGCTGTCCGAAAAAAAAAAGAGCTGCTTGCACTTTCGTGCATTGCGACGGAATCTTCTTGCGTTGTATGAAAAGAAACCACCCCATATTTACCCGACATATCCCCTTACGCACGTGTGAGTATGCGCACCGCATTGTAATTACATTCGCAATTTTCATGGCATATTTTGCCTTTCACAACGAGAGCTCTGCCTGAACGATGGACTGCGAGGCGTGCGAATGAAGTCCTCCCGGAGACAACTGACATCAAGCGAATTTAACATTTTGATTAGCTGATCTCTTTACAGGAATAGGGAACAGTTGGACAAATATTTCAGCTCTCAATGGTTTATCACTGTCTCAGTTTGGACCAGAACACGCTGCTTTTCTCGCATGGTTTTTAGCCATCACTTATGAAAGAACACAGACAGAATGAAATGAACACTTAACGCACACTGAAGCACCCTTTGGCTTTTGTCGTATATGCAGCGCTGGAGCCGCCCAGAATAAGCCAGGCAAGGCAACTGCTGTGGAATTTGTCATCGTTTTTTTTTTTTTCTATATATTGTGTTCATCTTCTTGTGCCAAAGCAAAATTTCGGCGTATTTTCCGGCAATTAGGAACAAAGAACATGCGTGTATGTTCGACGGACGAAATGCACGCGAAACGCATAACAGTCGCAGAGCTAGCTGGCCTTAAGATAACAAGAAAGAAGAACCTTGACACCTACGTGAGTTTAAATATATACGCGACGCAACATACCATCAGAAATGCTCCAGACGCGATGATTTTCCCTTTCTTTATAGCAGCCGCATGTTAGCGACACGCCGCCATCTTCCAACAATCTGCGTTGCCAGGTTCAAACCTTGTTAATCGGCGAGCTTTAGCTAGTATAAATCATCTGGCAACCATCAAAAAGTTCGATTAAGGTGGCAGTCATACTTTCACAACTCCAATGCACATGCGGAATGGACAGCTTTCTCTCTAGAGTTCATACATTAATTTTGTGATGTGTCCCTTTCGCTTTCCATGTCGGCGAAAGGTGCGTGCGCCTCCATTGCCTTACCGAGCCACTTTCGCCGCGACCTACCCCCATGTGTGCAAGCGCTGCAGCGCACTCCGCCCTGAAGGGTCGTTCTCCTACGTTCTCCCGGGACGTGGCGCCATCTGATCGTCCCGTAGCGTTCTGCCTTAGCGAAACGCGCACGCCTCCTCATGTTACCTAGGTGCTGTCTGTGTCGCTTCTTGTGCAGTACGCAACTACACCATGATGCGTGATCGTTTTAGATCCATATCGGCCTCAACAACGGTCGCCGGCGGAATTTAGTCCTACGGAGCTAATAATGACTCGGCATTAAAAATAGTTTAAAAACGTATGCAGAGACCTAACCTATAAAAATGGTTTACTTTGCTGCTTCAACCACTGGCTACAGTCACACTGAGGTTGCAACTTTACTGTGCCTGGCATCCGGTTGCGATGTAGCTCCCAACCATAGCGGCCGAATGTGTTTGCAGGATAAAAGCGGAACACTCCTTTAATGTTGTTTAGGGACATGTTTTAGAAAAAAAAATGTATGACGCAACAAATTATAACTATGCGCCGTGCGGTGTCAGTGCGCGTTAACAGAAAGCAGATGGTCTATATCTACCCGGGGTTCTTCACTGCGACCTCTCGCCTAGGCACTTTGTGCACTGAACTCTACATAACGTGACTTAGTCTGACACGTTAAAGTCTGTTAAATATCTCTGCGCAAATGTGCGCAGCGTTCGGATGACATGCCCTCCAAAAAAAAAAGAGAGCGAGAGAGGCAGGAAGAGCAGGAGAGTAAATTGGCATTTCTTCCTCCATGCCGTGCCGGCGTTAAAAAAAGGGGCGTGGTCACCGAGAGCTGACTAATCATTTTGCAATAGGCCGTAAAGTGCGGAAATCAGGGCGCGTACGTGGACCCTGCGATTAGCTGCATGCCCAAAACGACGGCTTTCGAATTCGGCGAGCGAGCTCGGCTGGCTGCACAGCCGTTGCCTCGCCCTCCCAATACGCCCATGGCCGTGAACATAACGACTCGCCGTAACTTTAACAGAGTGCTCGGCTGAAGCGTCATGACATAAATGAACCGGTCGAGCGTCAAGCCAAACGCTCGGAGGTCGAAGCGACAAAAGAGAGACATCGCTCTACCTGCTCTTAGCGGCATAGTCGGCGAGCAATGAGACAAAAAAAAAAAAAAAAGGAGAGGAGGGGAAGGAGAGGAGGCATTTGGAATGAGATCAGCCCGGACCATCAAACGGAATGAGGAGACGATCCCTGTCGTTTGTTTCACGCGTGCGGAGAAAGGAAACCCGTTATTAGGGCCGGAGCCTTTCAGCGAGAAGGGACACGCTTTTATTCCCATGACAGGGAAGAGGGGGACTTAGGGAGGGAGGAGGAAAAGGAAAACTCAAGGGTTGAAATCAAGTTTTGAAAACGAGCTGTTCGCAAAGGGGAAACCTTTTTTTTTTCTTCTTCTTTGGCAGTGGGCGTGTCTTCTAAACTCTGACGGGTCATTCTAGGCAAGCTTTTTTGAGCGCGCGTATGTGCAGTGCAGTGAGGGGTTAGTACAGGGACCGATGCCATCCGAATGAAGAAAGCAGATGAAAATGTGAAGGTGTAGCTATAGGTTGATTTAGAGTACATTGAGGTGCGGGTTAGATGGCCAAACTCTAAGTGAACCTGTAATTGCTGACACTTCGAAACGAGCTGGGTAGTTTTTATATCGATGAGACATCTTATAGCTCACCACACTCGTATTCTAGACTTTAGCACATTGCAGCTTGTACTATGGCGTAGAAAAGAAATCACCTGAGGAGTATACCATAGAATGGCACAGTTTACATTTGGCGCAGACTCAAAACCTAACTGTTACCGCTAGCATGACTTGATTAGAATTCGCACTGGTAAGCTGAACTCATAGCTGGTAACGAAACGGATCCTGTTATCCATATCGGGATAATGGACAGCGATAAAAAAGCGCCAATAAAGTTCTCAAGTATTTAATACTCCTAATTCTTACTGCCGCTTCTACTAGTTCAAATGCGGGAATGAAATGTGCTATATTAAGGTTATGGTTCAGAACGTATAACAATGTTAGTGTGAAACCAGATTCAGCATCCAACAAGGTACATAGAAATTGCGGGGGTTTCTTTTGATATATATTTGAGCCTATGTGTTGCTTGATTATTGAGAGTGAACGTCTTGTCGCTGGTGAGGGACGACAACTAGCTACCTAGCCTCCAGCCCTACACACGAGCGCGAACAAGTAAGTGAGAGGCCACACTGCACGAAATCCTATATATAGATCATAGGATGATGTGTGGCAGGGCACACCTCGAAGCATGGTTGCTGGAATCCAGGTTCACGCATCGCTCCCTCTAACGATCATTCCTCGCTTCAGTGGAAATCAATTTCCCGCTTCAGCTTCTATAGAATTACGCATAACAAAGGCGTGATGCAGTCTACTACAGATTAAGTTGCTTCAGATAAGTTCCGGTAGTGAGCGAACGCAGCGCGCTAACCAACCTGCCCAGGTTTTGTAACCGAGTTGCACGGACGCTTAAGAGTAACCAAGCTAAATCGCGGGCGTACCTTAGCCGTCAAGCGGAGCTGAATTGATAAACTCGAACCACATTAAACGGCTCAAGCGAGGTGCAGCATTCCGCGGGGATGCCGAGACTTGTGGACGCACCGGAGGCACTTTAAAGAAACTTTTCTCACCCACGATGTTCAGCTGTGAATTACTGCGCAGCATTGCGAAGGCTGCATTGGCTGTTTACTTAGCCCGAGACCTCGTATTCCATCTGAATTTCTGTCACCGAAGCCAAGTTTCGTTTTTATAGTCCAGCATTCTCAATCAGGCCCAAAGGGGACGGACACAGTGTTCCGCTTCCTTGAACAGCGTCTAAGAAATTCTCAAACTTGATTCAGCTCTAAAATTTTAAGAACTTACATCGCGTTCTTTGCCGAAACGCTAGCACAATGCTGAGGCTCTGCAAGTCTGGTTTACGTCTAGTCGAGCCATGGAAAGACGTGTAGTAAGTTCTCTCAGGTTTCCTGTCTGGCCGTCGTTGCATGCTCTGTTTGTCGAAGACAATTCAAATCTGACCACTTCACAAAAGGGTTTCCAATTCACAAGGCCGCACGTTTGGTAGATGATTCAGGTCGCCCGCTAAGCCATAACATCCGTGGTAGCAATGCACTCAACTACCTCAGCAGAAGATGCAAAGCGTGTCGCCTCCCGCGGGAACCCGTGCGCTTCATGGTACGCACGTCCGCACCCTTCTGAAATAGCATCACCGGTCAATAGCCAGGCCGGGATGGTCTGGCGGTCGACCGGGCTGCCGGTTCGATGGCCGGCTATTAACAAGCGCCGGTTGTTCACTCACACGAAAGGGAATTTCTAGACCCGGTTGCATCTCGTTCATACGCGGGCAACATCACTGGCGGATGTGTGTGCGTCGCAAGCAGTGGCTCGAGGGGTTCAGGCCGAAGCGCCCACGTAGTCATGGATATGCAGCCTGTTCCCAGGGGGAGGGAAAGTAAAGATTTTCTGACTGCGGGGTAGAGTTGCATCCAACAGTGAGTCAGAGGAGGTGCGCCGATGCGGAAATTTTATGGCCGGAGATTTGTGGCGGGCCATAATTAACAATCGTTGTTCTGAAAAGAATCTCACGGTGTTGCAACTGCCGCACGCCTTCTGATGACGTCATAAGGCTAGGAAAAGAGCTCATGTGGCCTGGGATGAAACTTTCACTCTACTATCTTAAGGTATGGTAGTCGCGATTCTTTTTCTTATAATAAATAACTGCTGCTCATGTATGTTAATACCTGTGTATTGACTCAGCAAGTGCTATGGTAACAGAACCCGGATTTAACAGCAACTGCTGCTATTAGAAAGGCGTTAAAGCATGCCTTTAGTAGCATTTACTATAGGCTCTGAAGAAAAAAAAAAGGCAGTCTAATTAGAAGCGAAAAGTTGATTCTTTTGGAACGAAGTGGTTCCCGCAACGATTTGTAACCTTTAGGGACTAAATGCAAGGGTTTTGCTTCTCGGTCCCTTGGAAACGGGTGCAGTTATTCGGCTACAGAGGCAGCTGAAGAAAAGAAAACACCTCTGAAGCACGATGTAATGAGCGATTTCGGATGGCGGAATTTTTGGGAGCTCTAATACACTCCCGCTGAAAAAACACTATAGAGACCTTTATACATAATATTCCACAGCACGACCTTCGGACTGGGAATCGAGCTCGCGCCACACTTATCCACCTTTATTAAAATCGTTTTTACGAAACAAATTTTTCTTGCAAATACCTTTTACATTTGTATCAGCTGCCGCTGTTTAATAAAAGCTGTCGTGACGCTGGGGCTAAGTCGACCCGGCCTTCACTTGGTAGCGTGCAGAGACTCCGGGTTGAAGAAGGATTGAATCTTCGAAGTTGGTAAAATATATACAAGCAGATTTAATGGCACTTTGAGAAGACTTATTTACATGAAAAAAAAAAGGGTATATCATCCAAATGGCAAGCGTTAAGAGTTCATAGCAAGAAGCGTCTGGATGAGCCGTTTACCCAGGGCTCAGAGCCTCATTTCGTGCTCTGCAACGTCCTTAAAACCCCCTATGTCCAGCTCCTCTCTGAAGATGCTGACCAACAGTTCGAGGGCATGCCCCTCAGATATCGGCATCCAATCGAACACATCACTGCACTGATGGTCTGATGCACTGACTGGTCCGGTATTGTTTCGTCGGGCGTGGTCACTTGTTGGCGGGTAGAGCTTGAAAACGGCGAGGAGGTACATTTCTATTCTTCTGCAGAGATCCGATATGGTGGTTCCGGCAAGTGGATTTCCTTCTCAGAAACCCAAGTGTACGTGCGCGCCACGAATACTGCTGCCAGCATTGTCCCTTTCCGGCAATTGCAAATCTTTCCTGCATTCCCGGGAAATACTCTAATGGCCGTATTCGTCATGCTCCTCTCTTCTCCTGTAAGTCAGCGGAAGTGTCATTCCGATCGTCTCCTTTGGACAATAGGCATTCCTCACTTGACAATAGCGCTTTCGACGGGAAGGGTGAACAGTTGAACAAAAGCGCTTCCGGCTATTTCTCACAGTGCGACGTTTCTTAGTATTTTTCTTGAGGTTCCCTTGACAGGGCCAATTTGGCAGTTTCAGGGTCTCGACAAAGCAAAGCAGGCTCACACAAAAAGATTCATGGAAACAGGCTCACTTAGAGCCCTTGCACCAACAGCACGTATCAATACCGTCGAACAATACATCAATATCAATATCAATACAGGCGAACAATAGGGCGCGCAAGCGCGGACCATTCACAGTCACAACAAAGCGTATTGAATTTATGCTCTTCTGCTTTTACAACAAGCCCTAAATTATTAACACAGCGACTGAAGTAGGTTTGAATGATGTATCTATACGCGTTTTACTCCGCCACTGCAAGCCATGTGATAGTAGGTAACATACAAGCCATGTGATATCGCGTGTCCCTCACGTATAATGGGCGGCTAACGAGTGCATTCTAGCGAGCACATGATACATCTGCGAAATTATATTAAGAAAATAATTGCCTTCCCGTAAGCATCCATGAAAGATCGCAATTGTTGGAACGTTAAGCTAACAACATAAATTATCACTGGTATACCTGGAAGCGCGACGGACGAAGTATACCAGTGATAATTATAAGCATCGGTGAGTGGTGAATGTATACGTACAAGAACGAGGATTGGCAACAGGAGCCGCTGACAGAAGATACATGCTCTCGCGTATTCCACCTAATTAAAGGCAGTAAATGTTTAATGCCCCCCCCCCCCCCTCCCGCCTTCCCCATTTTTTTTTCTTCCCGTTTATATTACGTTCGCGTTTCCTTTGTTTATTTTAAGATGATCTTCTCTTGGAAGAATAATCCGAAAGGCGGGATTGTGCTACCTGGTCGAGCGCAGAAGACGTTAAGAGCGATAAAGGCCATACTTCGCATTTCAGGACTAGACAAATGAGTTTTTTTACTCATTCTGGGGACACTGGTAACGGGAACGGCCACAGAGAATACAGCGAACACAAATGGGAGAAGCGCTAATAGAGCACTTGCTGGCAATCACTTTTCTGTCACAAAGTACTGAAGTCCACAAACAAAAACTAATTAAATAAAAAAATTCTTTACTTGACTGCCACGATAAATTTCATCATCTTTGTACACGAGAGAGAGATAGAAAGAGAGAGAGAGCTATTTAATGAAAATTTTAGCCGGCGTTAATGTTCGCGGAAGTGCTACCCTGCATGGGTAGGGGGATCAGGGAATAATGCAGCCAGTTCAGAGTCGATAGTAGTGGTGAAGGATAGCATGAAGACCGCATTTGAACGACGCAATGCCTGTTTTGTTTCTACTTTCATTTGCCGCATATTCATTTACGTTAGTGTTTCCACAGTTTAAACAAGGTAACGCAATGCTGGGGCTGTTCAAACCGCATCCGTATTATGCTTTGAGAGAAGGTTGCGCTAGTCCTTGTACGTCCACATTTGCATAGGTATAGACATTCGCGAAATTCAACCTAACGGTTAGGGACCGCAACATTGGATATCTGCTGATAGGTGCAGAAATTCCAGCCCGCCATTCGCCTTTTCTTTTTCTTTTCTTGTTGATGTTGAAGCATACGTCGTCATATTGTACACAGTTCTGCTAACATATCCCGTTTCTGTCGTCTGTCCTTGCCTCAAGACAAAATGACGAGTTTTTTGGCAAGGAGAACAATGTAAAAGAACAGTGTATCTTCAGGCGGTTATCTAGTGAACAACTCAGCAAAAAACGATTGCTTTATTGCAGCCAACCGACAGTGACGGCTTGCCGTGTCTACAGGTATATAAGCCTGCGGTTAACGGAAATGAAAGGCCTAAGTGGAGGCCGTAGCTGGGAGGAATTATAATGGCGCAGTTATTTCTGTGTTCAAAATTTTTCGGCTCGTAAGCAATACAAACCTAACTACATGAAGTGAAGTACTGAGCGCCATGAACTATTACGTTTCGAGATTGAACTTCGGAATGCTGAAAAAAGCTTTTCGAAATGCACGTGCTTTCGGAGAGCGAAGACTGCTAATTGGGAAAGTCGAAGTTGCAATTACCTGCAGCGCGATTCTTTGTGTCTGAACACTTCGTGTCAAAATTGCCGAAGTTATCGCTCCTTGTTACTCTTGTTAACCTCACGAGATGGACGACGTTATCCATTCTTTATTGTCGGAGCTACTTAAGTTTGTTACTTAAATAGTAGTTTATCACTAAAAGCCACAGTTTACCATATCCATTTTGAAAGCTTCGATTTTCTATATTCAGAACCTAAGTACCTACTTATCTTGGGGTATTTCTGGTTCCAAGAGTGTGCTTTCCCTAGATTACACACTTTAATACAAGTTCGGTGGTCTAGTAATATTTGCCTGATAGTGGGCTCCTTAAGCAAACACCGTGGCCGTCTCGCGGGACAACTGTACTTATATTTACACTGCAAAAACGCGTTCCTTGCTGCGCACACACGGTACACAGAGAGACTCTAGAGGCTCGGATGACTACCATGTCTCTCAGCTGCTTTAAAGAAGCACTGCAATCGATAAGAAACGATAATCAACCGAAGCTCTAGATAGGACTGATAATAAATATTCAAGACTTTTGGTTTTTATCGATGCGAAGAAGCATCTCCTGCTTGGTAACGCCTTAACCAAATATTAAAAAAAAAAGAATCTAAAACAAAAATAATGCATGCATAAAAGACCATACCTGTTCTTCCTTAGGAAAGTTCGTGCACGGAACGTTAAGCAAACACGCAGTTTATTTTTATTTTTTTCTGGCACCCTCAGCGGGGGTATCAAAACAAAAAAGGGACACGCAACGAACCACAAGTTGTGGTGAACTCATCTGCAAGTGGCCTTAAGTGCTAAACCCCAGCTTGGGAACAGTCTTCCTGAAAATTAAGTCGCAAATAGAAGTAAAAGACGTGCGCAATACCGATAAGCATATCCGTACGCCTCGACCCAGCGATCGCCAAAGGTGCCCCGAAGTTTTTGTTGGAGGTCGAAATGAAGGCGCCAGAAAAACTAAACCTTAGACCAACAATTATTGGGGCAGAAAAGACATTTCTCCTCGGGAAAAATGCATCACCCCAGAGCCTAACAATAGATAAGCCCTCATTTTTTTCTCCCTCGCTCTCTTCTCTTTATGACAGCGGGTTTGAGGAGAAGGCAGCCGAGAACGTAGCCAACTGAGCAAGGGCAGCAGCATGCCGCGATGCCGTCACTGAGACAGAGCCATCCTTTAGGTTGCCCTGGCGGGCCCCAGAAGGACAAGCGGGCCATCCTTCAATCCAGCGAGGTGCGACAACGACAATAGCCTTATCAGTCAGCTTCCACTTCCTCGCACCTCCGGTGACCGCCTGTGCGCGCGTTATACGTCAATGTGTGCGTGCGTGAGTATACGTACGCGTGCGCAGCTAGGCTCTGGTCCTGTGTGAGAACCTGGGCGGTCACGAACGCAGCGGCGCCGTTTCGTCTGCTGTTGCTGCTGCTGCTTCGTCTGCTCCAGGAGAAGCAGGAGCCGGCTTCGGCCAGGCCAAGGAGCCAAGCCAAGCAGGCTCTGCGGGACGACGTAGTGCCGACGTCCTTATCTTTTGCTTTTGGTCGAACACGTCGAGCGACGGTCAAGGCGACAGCCCCGGTGCGATTAGCATTGTCGCCGTGTCGCCGGAGCAAAAAGGCGCCCTTTTCTGCTGCGCGCCCGGCTGTGCACTGATAAAAAAAAAAGGAAAGAAAGAGGGAAGAGAGGGAAGACACCAGGGAAGGCCCTGAGAAATGGACGTGGTTGGAACTAGCGCTAGCGCTCCGGACGCCTGCTACACTCGGCCGCCCTGCAAACGCGGATCGCTTTGGCGTCTATTGCGTGGAGCGGACGTTGTGCGGTCAGGGTGAAAGCTGATCAGGGCTAGCTAGGGCAGTACGGACAATAAGGTGAATTTCGTTTACGTCTGTTTATTTTAGACGCTATGATCTGCTGGACGCTGCTGAAGTTTTCCAGTCGCGCTTTAAAAGCACATATTTCTCGCTTTTTTGTTGTTTATAAAGCATTAATATAGAGGCTAACACGGTGGCGACACCATCGATGCCTGCCTGAACGACTCAACGTGATGCTACAGAAGCTCGCCTGTTAGTTTGGTGACTTTAGTGCAGTACTAGTCAGTTTAGTAATCCGCCAGTGCCGCTTAGCCACCGCGGTCCGATAAAAGCTTTTCTCCTGAAACGAGTGCCACTTGACATTGAACTGTGAATATTTTCGTACTGAAGTTAGTACGGTCGTACTGTGAACACTGGAAATACAGTTTACTTCGCTCGTGAAGCGAATTGCGCCAAGATGCGAGTGGAATCAGGAAAAACGGTAGAAGTACCTAGAACTTGCTTCTAGAAGCAAATGAGCGATGCTTTGTGTTGTCCTTTCTGAGCTCGTCGTTTAGGACACTGTAGGGCGTCCGCCTTGTATTTTCGAAACGAAACAGCCACGGCGTTGCAACGATGGGTTAAGTGTTATGCGGCTAAGAAAGAGATACAGTTGAACCCCCATCTTTTTCAGCGATAGAGTTAGACAGCACGAAAATAATAACCTTTAATGTTCTTCCAAAGGATGACGCAGATAATTTCTTTTGTTATGTCGATCCACTTGAATGCCTTTGGTTGTCTTAGAAAAATAAGTACCACTTTGCAGAATCGCTGAAATAATTACTTTAGATATGTTTGATATGATCATAATTACCACGGTGCCGTGTTTATTTTTTTATGAGGGTATGCGCTAAAAACGAAAGATTTGAGAAAACTTCGCCGTATACCTCATTTTTTTAAGGAAAATGTTTAAGGAGTAAGGGAAAATTCGCAACAATCTACAACACTGTAGACCTTTGATGACTGAAAATTAAACTTGTGACAGGAATGTTTTGCGGAATCGCTTCTCTTTTAATTTATGCGCTTTTAAACAGATGTGCTGACACTTCAATATCAGGCAATCTATTCTAGGAAAAAAAGAAAAAAGAAAACTCTCATATGCGCATCCACGTCTAACTAAGCCTGTTAAGGGCAATATCTTACTGATCGCGACCAGCGATGTATGTTTTAAGAATATGTCTTAAAAGAGCAGCCTGTGCACAATTAGGAAGGGAAAACCGCACTTGTTGCCAGGTTAGTGTCGTATTCGACGTGAAACGCTGCGAAGTCGCATTGCTGTGGGTCGATACTTTCTGAAAATGTGCTTTACAAAATGAAATGTTAGAGCAATAAGTCTGCTGCGGCTCTTTAGTGGAAGCCAAGAAGCCTGTGCGGTTGGTCGCTATTTCCATAGAGTTTCTTACTCTTACCTAGAGGGAAAGCTGTGCTGCCGTCTATGGGAGTTTACATGGAGTTTCCAGACTACCAGTTCAGCCACCATGGGCGCTCAAAGCATCATGGGCCGGAGAGCTACAGAGTGCAGAACTACAACTTTTGGCCAAAACTAATGCAAAGATAAACGTTGTTCTACCGTAAATAATGTCCTGTCATTCAATATTGTGACTATAAATTGCAAAACGAGAGAGAAATAGCATGTCAGTGTGAGATTTATCCAATATAAGCGATGGCTCTTTCTCCTATTGGCTTAGTTTTGAGCAGCACAAATACCAATATTTCGCACTTAATAGGCACATTTTAAAAGAAAAAAAAATGTTTTGGAAATATCCATGGTTGCATAATTACTTAAGGAAGTTTTTAGTGACATTTGCTGAAACAGAAACCTTGCATTGGCGACGTCTGCTTTTGCGCCTTCGCTACTATGGCTTTCACGGTCTATGTAGGCACCTTGAGATGATGATGATGATAAAAGAAAAACGTCAAAGTAACGCCCCTCCATGCATCTGAGAAAAACCGACTGTCCCGCAACAAGTAGCACACAGGCTCATGATTCTTAGCGCGCCCATGGTGGCTGAAGTGCAGCGCCCTCAGCTTTCCCTCTAGTTAGTGTGAGGAACTCTATAGCTATTTCATGTGTGAGACCTCGACGTCGTGTCTACACTCTATTCTGAATTATACTCCCTCTTCAGCTGTGCCAACCTTAATGTAAAGCAGTTTGTTGGGTCGCATGCGGCTTCTTAGTTTTGCGTTTACCAGCCAACACTCATTTCTAATCTGCATATTGGCCAACCCTATTTTCGTCACCAGCAAGCGTGATGAAAATGTGGAACACGTAAGCTATGCTTGATGCCTTGAGGCTGCGTGCCTGCTGAATAGGATACGACTGCCGTACGCGAAGTGCCTACTTCCTCTTATGGCACTGATTGTGAACTCGGCCATCTTTTCTGTTCCCTATTCACGTCCTGTTTTCTCCTTTCCATGGTGAAAGGCAGTAAACCTTAACCTCATGAATCTCCTCACTTTTCTTCTTTGGGGCTAGCCTCTCTCTCTCTTTCTATCGCTCCATTAACTCGAGTATATCGATTAGCTACTTTCTCCATACTATGCATTAGAGCGATTTTACCTTCTCTTTTGCGATACGACAGGGAGAAACCTTAGTCATTCCTGCCTGTGATCTCTCTCTTATGATAAAAGTGTAGCGATTTGAGCTGCCGTATCTTGCCTGCGTACGCGCCACTTCTCGGAGAAGGTTGGCTTTAGTGCGTTTTAGATAGCCCGTTTTTGGATTGCACGCAGCTTTCCAATTTTTCTCTCGAAACAGGATTTTACGTTTGTTTCGGCTGCACTAACGGGAGAGCGACACATATGATATGTAGTGTAGCGCCTTTTACGCTTCATTTTTGTTTTTGGCTCCACTTTTTCTTGCCTTTACCGCTTCCTCTAGTATGGAAGCGCTGGCAAGGATAGAACCATCATTCCGTCGACCTGCCCACCCCTGCTCCCATTAAAGCTCCTTTCACTTCGAACCTGAATACTTCCGCTCCATGCGTACCGGCACTCCCGCGACAAATCTAAATGCCTGAAAGGCAAGAAGTTAAAAGAGGCAAAACGAAGGGAGCACCGAGTCAGTGCAAGGGGCAGGGCCGATGCCGTTGCTGCCGCAGCGGCGGCCACGGGTAGTCAAACGCCGCTGCGCTCCAGAAACGAAATGAACGGCCACCCTGGCGGCTGGTCGACCGCTTCCTTTCAATGCGGATTACAAACGGCGTGGTCCGCGCGCTTCATTTATTTCGTCGCGCTTTGCGGCTCAGTTTCGCGGCGCTTGCATCTTTGTGTTGCGAACCTTGGGCGCCGCAATCGCATCACCAGAGCCACATTTCAGACCGTATCACTTGTACCCGCCTATTTTCTCCCTTGGCGCTGCAAAACTGCACTGCTCTCCGAGGTCGTCTGTTTCCGCCGAAGGTGGACCTGGGGGTAATTAATTACCCCCTTAAAGGTGACGTGCCGAAACAGGCAAGAACTATTACTTTCTAGTCATTGTGTTTCCGAAAGTTGCGTACCGCCTTACAGACACGTACAGACTCGCTCATAGATCTCCTGGTATGCATGCAGGACCGCTCTAAGGAGCGAATTTCTATTTGCTTAGGGTAAACTTGAAGAGTGGCTACGTCTTTCCCGGCATAGGTGCCTACCGATATTTTGTCAACAGTTTGATTTGAAAAAATTCGGCTACTAAAACCTGTTTGCACATTCAAGGCCCATTCGTGACTGCGCAGAGTTAGTTATGACAGTGAAAAGGTCCGTTTTGATCACCGACCCAATGTCAGGCTTCAGAAACCGCGCATTTTGAAACGGGTGCATTGTATACGTTCAGGAGCGACTTAGATATGTGTAGAACTGCTAAAACGACATTGGACGGCATTACGCGGGGAGTCAGTACCCGACGATGCACGAACAATTTTATACAGCCTATCGTGATGAACATTTGAGTTCACGTTATCCCTGCAATGCGATGCAGTAATCATTCTTTCGGTGTGCTGGAGAAAATAAAAGAGCGTTTGCGCTGAAACCACAACTCATCTTTGTGTTTAGTGAGGCTAACATGTAGATCTGTGAACAGCGCTTCTAGGACGTCCACGCGCAAATGAAGTTCTGTCACGTGCGGAAAAGTTATGCAGTGTTTGCACCACGTTGCAAAAGTTGAGAAGCTCAGTGGCGTCGATGGGGTGAGGCATACGTGTGATGCAATTTGAAATCACGCTCCTCCTGCATGTCCGCACCATCGCAATCACTTCTGATCGGGGTCTCGCGTGCTTTTCGTTTCGCTCTGCATGCTGCTCCATCGTCTGTTTTTGCCACTGAAACGTCCGCATACAGAGCGCTTGCCTTAAGGCCCTGCAAGAGTTGATAACTCGCTTTATTTTGTTCAACCTGTGTCAAATTGAAGTTCGATACGAGTACTTTGCTTCGTCGTAGGTGCTTGCATTCCAAACGCTACGAGCAACTATTCTCCTATGCGTATCAACCACACATCACCATAAAAGCTGCGGCTGATACGTCCTCATAAATACGAAGGTGAGTTTGCAGGAATTCGTTGCGTATAGCGTGTTGCTTACTGGGAGAAAGTTCCTATGCGTGCTATGCTATGCATCTCCACGGACTTCTCACTGACCATGCATGTTTTCGCCGCTGATTGCCTTTAATGAGCAGCTCTAGATGCAGAACTTAAGAGTAGTAAGTGGAAGAGGAATCAGTCGGTGACCCTCTTGCATCCTTCCACAGTGACATTCACCGAATTCCTGTTGTTTACTGCAATATTCTGGACGAGTAAAGTACATATGGGGCCGGGGGAGTGGAAGTCAGAGTGGGAAAGGGGAAAATTCTGATTGAGAAGGTTTTAATAATACCTAAGGTAGTGCCACAAAAAGAGCGACGGCAGTTTTTAATGAGTACAAGTAACAAATAATTATTTTCTTAAGCAACAATTTTTTTTCATACTTCTTTCATTTGCATCATCATCATCAGCCTGACTATACCCACTGCAGGGTGAAGGCCTTTCCCATATTCCTCCAATTAACCCGGTTCTGTGCTAGCTGCATCCACTTGACCCCTGCGAACTACTAAACCTCATCCGCCCACCTAACTTTCTGCCGCCCCCTGATACGCTTTCCTTCCTTCGGAATCCAGTTTGTTACCCAAAGCAACCATCGGTTATCCTCTCTTCGTACTACATGTCCTGCCCATGCCCATTTCTTCTTAATTTCCACTAGAATGTCGGTAACTTGACGTATTTCTCTGACCCACTCTGCACGCTTCCTGCATATTATATTTTAATTCTTGATAATAGCCCCAAGCGAATTAAGTTCTTTTTGATCGCAATAGACTAATAATGTTTCCAACAATATTCCGATTGCTAGGAGTGACGGACGGTTTAATGGTTCAACGTGGCTGGCAAACAACATTGAATGCCGCAGCCGCTTCGACCGAAAGGGCGACCAGGACGCCAACTGCAGGCTTGTTGTTTCTTCACTGCTGCATTTCGTTCGCGTCAGGAAGAAAAGACGATGAACAATCACAAAACAGAGACATTCTTGCGAAATGTCACGAACAACTTTAAGAATTCATCACAAACTTAAAAAGATTGAGAATAGTGACGGCCCAATGTTTTTCCGATTTGTGTGGTATCATTTGCATGTACGTCAGTGTTACATTATGCCTTCCGCAAAGCTCTGTTTTGGGACCACTCTTGTTCTTGTTTTATATAATCAATATCTCGTAAGGCATTGCATCCCCTGTGCTGTGACTTGTCGACGACAGTGTTGTGTATCGAACAATTCTCACCGATCATGATGTCTTATGTTTGCAAACAGATTTATCACGAATTCAGTCTTTGCGTTCCACTTCGAAGATGAATTTTAATGTCAAAAACAGCGTTCATGTCTGTTTTACCAAAATTAAAAGCCCATTAATTCCCGGTACTTGATTAATAGCAAAGCAATACGTAAGGACGCTGCATATAAGTATTTAGGAGTAACGCTGTCATCGGAATGTTCATAGAATGCACAAGTTGACAACCTGGTACGTAGGGCTAGTGCATAGGGCACTAAATTTTATTCAAAGAAATTTGAGATGGTTCTGTTTCGAATCTAAAGAGTACGGGGTATATGAGTTGCGTAAGACCTATTTTAGAATAAGGATGTGCGGTTTGGCACCCTTCGAACATGACGTTCATTGAGCACATTGAAAAAAATTCAGAATCGCGCAGCTATGTGTGTTGGGACGATTCGGAAGAAAAGACAGCGTAAGTGCCATGAAGATTGAACTCAGCTGGGAACTGCTTGCCTCTCGCCGATGAAAATTAAGCCTTAAACTACTGTTTAAAATTTCCAACAATAAAACCGGCATTAACAAAGATGCCTACTTGAAGAGCCACACTATGCCTCCAGGTGCATTTAATATTTGGGAATATCATGCCCGGACTGGTACATACTCAACTTCCTTTTCTGTTACATCTATTAGAAAGGGGAATCGGTTAATTGAAATACAAGTGTGCTGTGTGAATGAAGGTGTCTTTTTTTTTTCCTATGCTGTTCGACAAAAACGACTCCGGAGTTTTCGCAAAACAAATTTTCTTTAGCGTGATCAGGGTATAATTTCTTGGATATTTTGCTTCTACAAATTTATTATTTAAACCATAAAAAAAGAAGACCCTCTTTATTCTATCTGTTCAACGTGCGCAACTATAGACCCCGTTAGGTATAGGTTGAGGTGATTCAAATTTTCGTCATTTTGCAGTATCTAAATACGGACGTTTACGTATATACGTACGTTCACGTATACGTAACGTCTTTACTAATGATATAATCAACTAGACGTATGACATTATGGTTCTCTTGTACTGTTGGTGAGGATTCATTCAGAACACACACCCCCTCGTCCATGTCAGCGCTGTTGGTGCCAAAAAGCTGCGTGACTCCATTTTTATGACTCTTATGGCCAGCAATCAAGCATTGCAATGAAGTTAACTGCACAGAACGCATACAGTAGGCGTACTTCGGGTGCGTTTGATTTCTTTTCATTTCTCCACACGTAAACCCTGTACGGGCTTTTTACAGCCAGCATTTTAATGTTTTTTCTTTGCTCACCACCGCTTCGGTTCACGGAAATCCCGACGCTGCTCCGCTGAAAGCTTCGTTCATTCATGATTAAACGGCTTGTTTGCGATGTATACCGTTGATTCCATTGCGCATTCTCCGTCGGAGGATGCGAAGGCCTCACCGTCGTCGGCATCATCCCGGCTGCCGATACCGCCTGACTCCGGGGAAATACGTCCGCCTCGGGGCTTAGCAAAACAAGAACGGCGAAGGGGAGCCCAGGCCCATGCGACACGGGCACCAGACTCAGACTTAGCGGCGTAATCCTGGGGAGGAGAGCATCCAATGTGGGGAAAGGCCCGGCAAGTTCCTCATATACTGATCTAGCTGTTGTTGTTTTTTCTTACTTTGTAGCTGCATCATCTTTTTCCTGCTTCAGAATCCCCCCTTCCCTCCCTCTCCCTCCTCCCGTCCTCTCGTTTTTTTTTTTTTTCTTTTATCCCGTGCTGTTTTGCCGGCATTGCCAGAAAGCGTGGGCGTCTGAAAAACTTTCTCCCCCTCTATCTCCTCGTTATTTCCCGTTAACATTGCACTCGCCTTCCCAACCTCGCCGCCGTCCTTATTTTCCAACTCCTCCCTTCGCCTTCTAAGGTCCGCTCGTCATATCCTCATTGACTTCACCAATGTTTGTTCGGATGATTCGGGGATTCGATTTCAATTGCGAAGCGGTACCGGATGGCTGAGCTGCAACCCTGTTGCGCTTTGGTCTGCGCTTCCTTAGCTACTGAGTTGCTGTTGTGAGACACAGCGCCCGAGGGGCACTGCGCTTGTTTCAGAATTTGTCGGTGATGTGAAAGGATAACTCTGGAATAAAGGAGCATGAAAGAGCCTTGCAGGGCGGGAAACACACTCACATTGCGCAGGGAGGGATTCACGTTAATGCCCTGGTATGAACGTATTTTTTTTTTCTTTCTTTCTTTCTTTCTTTCTCTCATTCCTCCTTTCCTTCCTTCTTTCTTTCCTTCCTTCCTTCCTTCCTTCCTTTCTTTCCTTCTTTCTTTCTTTTTTCTTTCTTCCGCAATTGCCTACTCCAAGGAAGAAATGCCATTGTTTCACTGTCGTGCTTTTGCTTATGTGAAGTAATTAAGCTACCCTTGTCAATGAACTGATTAGCGTGCAGGCAGTTTGCTGCTCGCTTTATCTTTACACTCGCAAACAGCTTTCTGCGACTGTGCAGCCATGGCTACTCGGCGGGGCTTTCCTCACAACGTTTCTACACCAGGTATCCTCTAAGTGCGCACACTGAGCTCCTTTACACCACTCAAAGTCTGTGTGAACGTAAATTCACGGCTTATCAATAATCAACATGACGTACATTGATAAAACAAGATGATTGCGAAAGCGCACTCGAACTCTTTCTTTCTTTCTTTCTTTCTTTCTTTCTTTCTTTCTTTCTTTCTTTCTTTCTTTCTTTCTTTCTTTCTTTCTTTCTTTCTTTCTTTCTTTATTTATTTATTTATTTATTTATTTATTTTATTTATTTATTTCCTTCCTTCTTTATTTATTTATTTATTTCCGTCTTTCTTTCTTCCTTTCTTTCTTTCTTTCTTTCAGCTCTCGCTTATTTATGGGCTAAACCTGAAAAATATAGCTACGCTAATGTGGTTTTACTGTGCGTGATCATTTTACCTTGCGTATGTCTGTACGGTACGTTCCAATATAGGAATAATAGTATTTCTCTATATGGAGCATAATGGAGGTGAACTATTCGGTCATAATATGGCGTTGAAGACATAATGCGAAATCAGTCATGATTTTATTTCTGAAAATAGATCCCGGCACTGCTCGTCTTTGCGGAAATATCGCCGTTCTCGGTGCTGCATCAGTAGTATACGGAGCCGGTGTAATTGCAGCGGAGAGGTCTTTAGCGAGTACTACGAATCTGGGGAAGCTTGAAGAGTATGTCAGTGTGGTAGCGACCGCACAGCTCTGAATATTTCTGTCTCGGCACGGTAGGCAGAGTGGAGAACTAAGGTGCTGATGAGATTGTGCTGCTTCTGGGCAAGTTCAGAACGGCGGGATTTTTGCCATTGGGAAAGTGGTCGACTACAGGGAGATGGCATCGCCGTGGTTGAGACTTGTTACCTGCATGTGCATGTACGTGGCTATAGTGTATTCTAGTTTACTATAGACTCGACGCTGGTGCCAACGAGAGCGTCAGGGCTGAAGACCACTTAATGGCTGAGTAGTGAAGCAACTGGTTGAGATCGGAAGCAATAACGAGATTGGGCGCAGGGCTAAGAAACCTCCGCGACACAAGTAGAGGGCGTCGGTCAGGACGAAGAGAATTGCGGGAGGTACGCTTCAGAGCATTTGAGCCGAAGCATAGCTGATGTACGGCAGACCACTTTGTAATAACCTTGACTGTTGCAATAGCTGTTGGGAGTAGACTGAGTGATATGCCTTGTGGGAGAGGTTCTGCATCTCTGCTACCACTGAGTAGAGTTGCTGTTGAGAATCTGAAATTCGACTGAGTTGATTGAGAGGTTGGCTGCAGTGTGAAGTTCAGAATTTGGTTGGAATTCTATGACGCAGGATCCTCGGACATGCAGAGCAGCTCGTCGGAAACGGCAGGACCACTGAAAGATAGCGGCACGTTCCTCGAGAGTGCCTAAGAATCCTAACCATGCGGTGGTGTTGAGATGGTACTGGGGTGCAGAGAGAAGCGTTAGTTGATAGGCACGCTTTAAGAGAGAGTAGGCATGCAACTGTGCCAGGAGAAGGCGGGCGTGACTGCCGGTACCTGCACGTCATTGGCGGATGAGTGAGGAGTGGCCTACCAAGGAATGTAGTCTTCGAAGCTGCTCTCCCATGTGTACTACTCGCAGGGGGCGATATGGATAGAGGTACGTAGAATAGGCTGTGTGGACAAGTGCGGAAACCGCGATGAAAGCGGACGAAGGTGAGCATGACGGTTGGCAGGAGAGTAAAATGAGAACGCGTAGCTTTTACAGCACCTAGATGCCAGTTGGTGTCATAGATAGTGCGGCGACGGCGTTTACGTGATCGACTGAAGCAGGACCAAGTGCCGTGTGAAGGGATTATGAAGATGATGCTGACTCTCGAATGGGCTAATTCCAGCATAATTGGAGATGGTTTTCCCCTGTCGGAGGTGTACTCATGATGGTGGTGGAGTGCAGTGTTGCTGAGTGCCGATAGTCCCAGGATTGAGGCGTTCGACCTGCCGACTGTGATCATCAACAATGACATGCACAGGCCAGTTGGTAACAAAGGCGGTGGCGGTCTAGCTTTATTTATTGAGGGGTACCCGATAGCCGCGGCTGGTCAGCAGGTGGAACGGACCGATTAGGCTTCTGTCCTGGTCGATCGCAGCTAGGTTGTTCTTTTCTGTTTTGCGCCTATTCAGACGGACAAGTTTAAAATTGGCGTATATACCGAAATTCCCATTCCCCAAGCGGGTTTAATACAAACGTCTCGAACTTTCTAAGCCGAAAAGAGCTTCCCGAGCATCCACGTCTTCTCCAATGGCTCTCAGTTTTCTACTTCTCAGTTTTCCTTCGACGGAATATATGTGTCTTAGACAGGCCATGTGTTTGGTCATCGCTTGCGAGGAAGGCATCTTCCACAGCAGCACGACTTCATTGCATTAAACAAAATGTATTCTACGTCTTGCGCCGGCATCTTCCACAGAAGCAGGGCGTCATGGCATTAAACACGATGCGTTCTAGGACTTGCGCCACAGCCGTGGGCGTTGGGTTGTCTTCACGGACTCCTAAACAACGCTACAATCTGTGTTCGACGTGTTGTAGAAAACTAATCATCAGCCAGTTTCTCTTCGTATTGGTCACTTATATCACGAGGCTTTTGCCGCGAGCCACTCTACTACATTTGAGTGATTCCAGCTCGCTATGGAATCGTAGCGAAAGAAAAAGAGGCTCAAGCTTGAGCCTAAATGAGTTGTCATATTCAAACTTTCATGCTGATTTACTTTACGAGGCCTGAAGCCTCCGATATGTCTAAAAACGTTTTTGCAAAGAAAACAATGGCGGCCGTTGGACTGCGGACACATCCTTACGAATTTCTGCACTCAACCGACCTACATCTGAGGTCAACAGTGCCACGCGGACTTCCTCACTACACTGAAGCTATTTACCATCGACTTCGTCATATATCGTCCACAAATGCCTTAATTTTCCGTTTAAGGCACGCGAGCGGTTCACATGACGATAACTGTGGCTTATAGTCGAAACAGTTAAGATATTTCCATCACTTGCTTATTTAATAAGGAAGCTATACTGTTATGGATTTCGCGACGTATAATTATAATTTTTTTTTTCGAAGTTATCTTTCAAACCGACTGCTAAGGCTATAAAATAGAAACACGCAGTTCCGACCGTTTGCCGATCTCACATGGGGTACCGCAATGATAGATGTCAGAGGCAATTTTGTTTTCCTTGTAAATGATTCATTTTCAGGAGCGCCTAAAAGATGGCGATACCGGTTTTTGCCGATGACACAGCTGTACTCATTTCTGGTAAATACGCTGATCGTACAAAATATGTACTAATAAAGAACCAATGTAGCTAACTGGTTTTGTGCCAACAAATTGACGCTGAACATCAGCAAAACAAATTACGTAACTTTTTTCCCATTCAAGCAGCAGAAATGATTATTCTATGACCTTAAGAATGGATAAGGAAGAAATAGCTCCAGTAATATTATGCCGATATCTTGATATCACTCTGTAATCATCATTACATTTCAAGGAGCATATCAGCAACATTTGCAAAAAACTAAGTTACCTACGCTTGTTTTTTACTGTATCAATAAATTTAGCATTTTCCTTTAAAAACATAACAAATGCTACACTTCGTAGTGTTTCACTGCCATCTTACATACTGTGTCGAACCTTGGGGCTATGCATATCATTCCTACCTGTAACTACTTAACATTTTGGAGAAACTTGTTTTGTGCATTTTAACATTTTTCAAGCTACAGAAAACACACAGCACCACTACTTCACCAACTTCGAGATTATGCCATTCACAGTCGCACGAGATTAAAAAACATGTATTGTACATAGCATTCTGTCTGGAAACAAACATCTTCCATCAATCATTTTTATGCGTACTATAATTGAAACATTCCGACCATTCACAACTTCTACAGCTCATACCCTGGAACAAAAATATGCAACACTCTTCCATTAGCAGTGAAAAGAAGCCACAACTTTTTTCACTCAATGAAACATCTAAAAAAAGTAACTAATTTTCTTTCCGAAATCTAGTGCTATCTAAACATGTATCTCTTTGTTACTGTTGCGCTAGGATCTTGTTAAAACCTGTAATATTCTTGTTGTCAGAGTTCTTTTTTTTTTTTTTTTTTTTTTTGTCGGCGCTGGCGTTATGCCAGGCCTCTCGCATTCACGTTACTCCCTATGCCACGCAAGCACGTTCATACGGCTTGGTTACAGCCAGGATTTATATGTCGGGTGGTAGCCTACGCTATCGCGTCTTATCCTTAAAGGCGGAGCTTAAGTGTCCTCCACAATTTTTGTTGTTGTTGTTTTACTGGCACACATGCTAAAACGTCGTTTCCTGCTGACATAACGTTTCTTTATTATTTTAATCTGTGTATACTTTGTCTAATAATAATAACTGGTTCACAGGAAGGGAAAGGCGCAGTATCTGTCGCACTTGTTTTCTGCGGACACCTGAACCGCGCCGTAAAGAAAGGGAGAATACTTCGTGTGATATTGACCATTTGGATCTTTCATTGCTCGCCTATCGATTGTCGTTTGTATGGTAGAAATCTTTATGAATGTTCCTGGCGCCTGCGTAGATAATAGATAATTTTGTGCATTTATTCGATGGTCCCAAACTATAGTAGCTTGCCAGGGGACCAGATACCTTTGTCATCCGCGTGTGTAAACTTTTTATCTAAGCAAATCAATTGATTGACTGACATTGTGCTCGAATGCCCAATGCATCCCGCGAAACTTGCATGATATAACCATCTGATGAAATCACTCTCACACTCGGCGCTGTGACTCTGCGCTGTCATAGACAGCAGAGACGGGATTTGATTTTTTGATTCCTGTATTAAGATGCTATTTGTCTCCAGAACAAACTCTGATTTCTCCGTGTTCCTTATCATTACGCACTCCCTATACAGTGAACTTCTCCCCTCCTCTCCTTTATAAAACATTGCACTTGGTCCATCTAGCATACCAGATCGATGCTTGTCATTTCTACCTGTGTCGTAAAATTTCTTTGTGTATTTTTAACGCCTTTACCATGTCTGGCACCTCTCTGCCGGCGCTTTTCTCTTCCCAAATCTCTCCCTGCGCACTGTGTGAGTGGATTCAAATTCCGACTAAATTTTGTTTTTGTTTCTTTTTTCATAAAATCTTTTTGTCGGTGTTGCCGGTGATGCTAGTTCCGGGGCGGCACCACTACAGATGCATAAGACGTAGCTGCCCTCCCTTTCTCTCTCCTTTCTAAATGGGCCATGCAGATCCTCTTCATCTATCTTTCTCGGCAACGCAGAGACAAGCGATTTGAGCTGAGAACAAACCAAATGCTTTGTGCGCGGTTAATTGAGAGCCTGCCTCAACAAACCTGGGAGTTGTGCGTCAGGGGTCATTAACCTTGCATATCTATCTTCCTCGGCAATGCGGATACAAGCGATTTGAACTTGAAACAATCCAACTGCTTTGTGTGGGGTTAATTGAGGGTCTACCTCAGCCACGCTGAGATCGCTGCATAAGGTGTCATTAACCTTACATATCACTTTCCAATAATGATTAATGACAAAGAAATGTTTCATCTGCTGAAGTACGTTTCGCAGGAAACGATAACTGGAGTTCGCGAAACACTGTGCTACGGTATAAACTTTGTCTTTTTTAGGCGCTACGCACTGCGGCCTTGCTAACCGCAACGAAGAAGGAAAATGTTTCTAAGCCTTTCTTCCTCTTATTATAAACTCCTAACTATAACTCCAGTTACACTTCTATAGCGAGACGCAGTGTGCTGCAATGGGTAGACCAATGAAAAATCACCGATAAGTCTACTGCGGAGGCTGATGCAACCAAAGCTTACCCCGTCTGCTTCTAAACTGTTGGGTCACACTTGAGTAAAGTACAGGTGTCTACGAAGTTTTATACTCGTGAGGTTCGTAGCATTCATGAGGCATTGCACTGTAAGTCGGTGTGTAGTCTGCTAAGAAATATAAAAAAAGAAGGAAGAAATCTCGGCTTCGTGCATGCATTCCTCAGTCCGCCCGCTAGCATACGTAGGCTACAAAAATGCGAGTAGGAAAACAAAATAAAAAAAAAAAAAAACTTTGAAGGTAGATTACCGTGAGTGTCGTTCCAAGAAATGCACACCGTATGGTGAATTTCTCTTGGGCACAGCGTCTCTATATTCATCAGCGACAATAAATCAACACATAAGAAGAAATAAATGCATTGAGACAAGAGATAAGACGTACAACATCGGACGGCTCAATAGGCAACTCTTGCGGCAGATGAGTTATGGCGATATCAATAAGTCCCACCTTTTACGCCTGCTCTCTACCGCTCCCACCGAAGACCACACGGAGCTACGCAGAATACTCAAGTGACTTCAAAACTTCGGTGAGAACCTATAAATATCCTAAGGAACATGAAAACCCCCCCTGTTACACAGAGTCGCCTCAGCTGGCAAAATTCGTGGTCATTTTTTTCTTAAATATTTCTTACCGTGGTGGTTAAAGCTGTATTATCGGTCTACTGCGTCCTTGTTAGAGACATTGTGATTTATGTTGAGTATTAGACTCTTTGTTGTGACTTAGACTGAAAGTAGCCAGTATCCCTTGCCGGAATGCGAAAATACTACTTTTTGCTTGGCCTAGTTCCGTTCGTTAATATTAGTTCAGCGAGATGGTTCCTGTGGGTTGTTTGTTGCGCAAGAAGACTGACATACGTTCGGAACGTCTAACTGCAGAGCTCTGAGAGGAGAGGAATTACAGGGGCAGCCGTTTATTCTAAGATGATAACTCTCTCACCGCGGCCTCCCATCTATTCAGTGCTCTGAAGCGCACTCGGCCTCGTTAACGTGGGTCTGTCGGCTTAGACTCGAGGACAGCCGCCAGATGACGTCACACATCGCGCGCGCCGCTTTTTCTTCTTATCTGCCAGCCTCCTATATGAGTCGGTGGATAGCTCGCAAGACGAGTCGATGCCATGACGTCATCTGATACGCATGCGCCGTCTATCGGCCCAACACCTGTGTCTCTTTTTGGGCCTATCTCGGCCTCAACAACAGTAACTGTCGCCGACGGGATTTTACCTTACGCGGTCAGTCAGGCTTTCGCTTTAAAATTTTGTGCAGTGCTTACAGGCCCTGAAACAACACTGGCTTCCACTTTGAGTCTCTAATTATGGTTGCCGTAAATCGCCTCTTTATATGGACAAAATAGAGGTTACCAACCACGCTTAAAAATGACAGTGAAGACAGGGTGGATAGCGTTCACCAGTAATGCTGCTTTGTATCTCAAAACAAACTGAAGCCTAATTTATTTCTTGAAATCTTTGGTGATACCACTGTTTAAGGTTAAGAGGGACAATTATATCTAAAGAACCGTCAACAAGGTTAGCGGCTAGCCTAGAAGCTAGCTATCGGCTGAAAAGATGCCATTCGTGCACTCACAACAAACCAACCCGACTGACATTACGGAAGTGCACACACACCAACAAAAACAGAAACTCTACTAAACTCTAGTTTAATCATCGCCGATAGCCTGGCGGGCCGGTACGATTTTAACTCTTTTTGAACTTTTCGCGCGCGTGAAAGCTGGACAGACCAACGTATTTTGACTCCAGGGGCTACTCTCGTAATAGGCTCCCAGTTTAAAAAGAGCAGTTTGCTCCACCTCCGTTCCTTTACTCTACTCTCCTTGCCTGGTCCCCGACAAGCAACGTTCGCGAATAGGAGCTCACTTCAAGCAGAGTCTAACTCCACTCGAACACCTCTGGAGAAAGCGAGAAGACGGGCCGAGCCAATCGTGTCGAAGTGCACCTCCACGGGCGAGCTCGCAAAAGTCGTCAATCGCTGCCGGTGCCTTACCTCGAGGATCGCGACTACCTCACCAACGCCGCAAACGAAACAGAAAAAGAAGATGGAAAAGAACAAGCTTTCAAAATCATTCGCGAGGCAAAACTAAAAAAAAAAAAAAGCGAGAAAAGGCAGCGCAAACCCTTGAGGGTAAGCGAGCGCGCCTCTACGCGACCTCTCGCACGCACCCTTCTTTACAAAACTTTGGTCAGCTCCTTTGAAGAAATATCGAATCCTTCGGAAATAGCAACGGCGTCAAAGTAAGTGGGGAGTATGAGAAAGCGGCGAACTAAAGCTGCGTGTCCGTCGCTAAACGACAAAGCGCGAGCGGGCGTGTAGTATAGACTCTGGCTTCGCGAGCGAGAATAAACGAACGCGCGAGGAAAACGTAAAGCGGAGAGCTTGGACAACAAACAAGATAGGTAAGCGAGACGAGAACGTAGGAAGGCAGCGGAGAAGACGACGCTGCCAACAACAGAGGACGGACCGCCGGGCAGCGGACAGGCGGATGGTGCCCGTGGCAGTGGATGTGGCGGTGGCGTCAGAGTGCACGATTCGGTCGGCTTGTAAAAAGAGGGTGGGTGTGCGCAAACTTCGAACAAATCTAGGCCCCCCCTTCTTGCGCGGTATCCCAGTGCCGCGCTCTCTCTTTCTTCCTCCTGTCTTCTCTCGATCCGCCAGCGCCGCCTGTCGCTCGTTTGTGTGCAGATAGAGGCGAGCAATCACCGAAATGGATTTTGAGACGGATTCCAGGCGACGCTCTGCTTTATTGTGCTGCCAGACACGGTGCGAAAGAACGACAGCAAGAAAGAACTCCAAGCACCGGGGGGCGCCTTGGCGCGGAACCCGGCAGTATCCACTCAGTGTCCGCCAGCGTGTGTTGTTGGACCCTCAAAGGCCTCTCCTCCGCCTTCTGTTTCTTTTTTTTTTTTTTTGTATTCATTGCTATCTTTGCCTTGCGGATTATATCTTTGTTTTTGGCACGAAAAGCAAGCATGCACTCACCTGCCCGTAAATTTTACTTGCCTCCCCGGTTCCTGCGTGGGAAAGAAATGGTAACACAGGGATACGTACGGAACTGTTCGGCTGTCGTGACGCTGGGGCTACGTCGTCCCGGCCTTCACTTGGTAGCGTGCAGAGACTCGGGGTTGAAGTAGGATTGAATCTTCGAAGTTGGTGAAATATGTACAAGCAGGTTTAATGGCACTTTGAGAAACTTATTTACAAGATTATTTACACGAAAAAGAAGGGTACATCAGCAAAATGGCAAGCGTTAAGAGTTCATAGCGAGAAGCGACTGGATGAGCCGTTTACCCAGGGCCCAGAGCGACATTTCGTGCTCTGCAGCGTCCTTAAAAACCCCCTATGTCCAGCCCCTCTCTGAAGATGCTGACCAACCAAATCCAGGGCACGCCCCTCAGGTATCGGCATCCAATCGAACACATCACTGCACTGATGGTCTGAAGCACTGACTGGTCCGGCATTCATTCGTTGGGCGTGATCACTTGTTGGCGGGAAAAGCTTGGGAACGGCGAGGAGAGGAGGTACATTTCTATTCTTCAGCAAAGAAACCACAGGCTGGTTCTGACAAGGGGTTTTACTTCTCAGAAACCCGAGTGCACGTGGCGCCGCATAGGGCTCCCAACATGGTCCCTTTTCGACAATTGCAAATCTTTCCTGCATTCCCGGGAAATCACTTAATGGCCGTATGAGTCATGCTCCTTTCTTGTCCTGCACGTCAGCGGACATGTCACTCTGTCGTCTCCTTTGGATAGGAGGCATTCATCACTGGAGGATAGCACTTCTCGACTGGAAGGGTGAACAAAAGAAAGAAAGCACTTCCTGCTATTTCCCGCAGGGGGACGTTTCTTTGTGTTTTTCCAGACGTTCTCTTGACAGAGTCAATTTGGCATTTGCAGGTTGTCCACAAAGCAAAACAGGCTTACAAAACAGGATTCCTGGAAACAGGCTCACTTAGAGCCATTGGACCATCACCACATTTTCACAATACTTTTCCATGCCCACAGGCGAACAATAGAGCGCGCAAATGCGGATGCTTGGTCGTAACAGCCTCCTCCCCCGCCAGAAGAGACTCGGAGGGCAGCAGCCGCAGCTGCTGCATGAAGAGACGACTTAATGGCCTGCACGTGAACGCTTGAAGCTCGCTGTTGCTTGTCGCGTTGTCTTGATTGTTGTAGGCCAAATTGCTCGAGCTGTCTGAAACTCAACCACATGTCTAAACAAGCACTCGGCTCCCGTCTGAAGAGACCAGGTCAAAAGAAAACTGCCATTGTTGTTCGAGAAAAGCCCACTCTCAAGACGTTCAGGACCCACGTATTCCTAGAAAACCAAACGTGCTGCTTTACATAGTCACACATATACAAGCGCACGAAAAAAAAAAAAAACCTGATTATCAATTTGGATACATGGTGAGGAACATCTCGGACCGCTTAGAAAGAGCGGCTAAGCGCGTCCGCATTCCCATTTAACTTCCCCTTTTTGTATCTTATTTCAAAATTGTACTGCTGTAAAATCAAGCTCCACCTAAGAAGGCGACTGTTCTTCGATGTCGCAGTTTGCAGCCAAGCCAGGGGACAATGGTCCGTCTCTACGGTGAATTTGGCCCCTCCAAGATAGCACTGCAATTTTTGAATGGCCCATACAATGCAAGCGCACTCTTTCTCTGACGCGCAATAAGCCCTCTCTCTAGAACTCAGTTTTCTGCTCAAGTAGAGCACGGGGTGCTCATTACCGTCGTCATCTCTCTGGCAGAGAACAGCACCTAACCCTCGATCACTGGCATCACACTGGACCGTGAATTCTCGGTCATAGTCTGGAGCTCGCAATACCGGACGGCTAATCAGCACAGCCTTCAGGTTTACGAAGGAGGCTTCCTTTTGTTCGTCCCAGACTACATTTGTCGGTTCTGTCTTGCGGAGAGCGTCGGTCAGAGGGCTAGCCAAAGCTGAATAGTTAGGGATGTAGTGATTGTAGTATCCCGTCAGACCCAGGAATGCTCGAATTTCCGTCTTCGTGCTCGGCCGCGGGTACTCTGCTACCGCAGAAATCTTAATCTCGCTGGGTTTCCTGAAACCCTGACCTACATTGTGACCCAAGTAGTCCACGGTCGCCCTTGCCAGGCAACATTTCTCGGCCTTTACGGTTAGTCCAGCTTGACGCAAAAGGCTCAGTACAGCTCTTAGATGTACCATATGGTCCGCCCATGAGTCGGAAAAAACCGCAATGTCGTCTAAATAAGGCACCGCGAATGTTTCACACCCCTTTAAAACCTTATCCATGAGTCGGGAAAAACAAAATGGAGCATTTTTGAGCCCGAAACTCATCATTGTTGGCTGGTAGCTGCCCGTCGGAGTGACGAAAGCCGCGTATCTGCTGGCGCGTTCAGTGAGCGGTACTTGCCAGTATCCTCGAGTAAGGTCCAGCGTAGTCACATATGCCGCTCTACTGACCTGTTCTACTCTCTCCTCAATATTCGGAATAGGATACACTTGATCCCTGGTGAGAGAATTTAGCTTTCGGTAGTCTACCACAGGCCTAGGGTCTTTACCTGGAGATTCTACTAAGATCATAGGCGAAGCATAATCGCTTTCCGAGGGTTTTATTACTCCCAATTCCAGCATGCGAGTTACTTCCCTATCCAGAATTTCTCTTTGCCTTGGAGAAAATCGGTAGCACCTTGATCGCACTGGCACGTCTGAAGTCAGCTCAATATCGTGCTCAGTCAAATCAGTTCTGCCTGGCCTGTCCACGAAGCAGGCCTCAAACTCTGTTATTATCTCGCCCAGATCGGACAGCTGGGATTTCTTTAGTTCTCCTCTCTGCTCCGTCTTTTTGAGAAGCTCCTGAGCGTTGCTTCCTTTTCCGCTGAGGCAAATCAAGTTATCCCCCATCTCCTCGGGAAGGTTTAACGTTAGATTTACCACGGCTTCCTTCTGCACATAAGGCTTCATAAGATTGCAATGATAAATGCGCACTGCTTTACGCCTATCGGGGATTTTCACTGCGTAGTTAGTGTCAGAAAGCTCTGCAACGACTTTAGCAGGTCCTTCCCACTGTACTTCGAGCTTATTCTTGGGATCATTGGCTTGCTCCATAGCTAAGTCCTCTCGGGTTCCACTTAAAAGTCTCGTGAGATTACTAGACACTGGCGGCAAGAGGTTACTTTCAAGAACGTCCTCATTCCGTGTCTTATCAAGCTCACTTTCATGTTGACTTATCTGAGATGCCTCGCTCTCAAAGTTTTCTGGCCCGCTATTTTCCGCATTTACCACTGTTTTAACTGCCGTTTCCTCCGCTGTTGATTTTTCTGAAATGAGCAGTGTAGCTAGTTCTCGCGCCTTTGAACGTGTTAAGGCCTGCACATCTCTGTCTCCGAAAATCAGAAGGCAAGCTTTGACCTTCTCGTAGTTGTCCGCGTCCTCCTTGTTTAGCCGCGCGACAACCTCCGCTGCCTCGCAGGGCAGAACCGTCAATAATCTCTGAGACCACGTGTCTCGCTGGAAGGACAGTTCTTCGCAAGTTCGCTCAAAGTTACCCAGATACAGACCGATATCCCCTGATATCACATATGGCTGCATGTACTTTGACATCTTGAAATCTGCCTCCTTGTTGAGAAGAGGTACCGCTAGCTGGGGACAATTGCCCGACCTCTTGCTCAACTCTACTTCTAATTTCCGGAGCTCAATTTCTAGCTCCCGCTTTTTTGCTTCTCTCTCAAGCTTCTCACGTTCGTGCTCCCTTTCCTCTTTTTCCCTCTCAAGTTCACGCTCCCTTTCCTCTTTCTGCCTCTGACGTTCGCGCTCCCTTTCCTCTTTTTCCCTCTGACGTTCGCGCTCCCTTTCCTCTTTTTCCCTCTGACGTTCGCGCTCCCTTTCCTCTTTTTCCCTCTTTTCCTCTTTTTCCCGCTCTTTCTGCTGTCTGAGCTGCTCCTCCTTTTTTTGGGCGATGAGGTTCCATGCTTCACTGAGCTCCTCATCATCGGCTCCCAAATCTGTGATTGCCTTTATAATCAAAGGTTTTCGTGCCAAACCACTTGTATCAATTCCCAATTCCTCACACAATAGCAACAGGTCCGGTTTCTGCAGCTTTTGTAGGTCCATGATCGCTCCGAGTGTCGGCTACTTCCAAAACAACTGTGCAAACTACCAACCTAAAGGCGTTTCCACACTCTCTTTACCAGTTCTAAAATCTAACCCTGTTCTAGAACCTGGTCCACATCAGAAGAAAAGCCAAGCACTCACCCACACATGCGATCGATGTTCCGAGCTGCCCTCTTGGCCGATTGTTGCTCCTGCTTGTTGCTTGAGATGCCACCTCCGATCACAAGGTATTGTGGCTTGTAGCTTCAGATCCACCTCCAATCACCAGATGTTGTGGCTTGTAGATTCAGATCCCAACGCTGGGCACCAGTCGTTGTGCTTGCAGATTCAGATCCTACCGCTGATCACCAGTTGTCGTGACGCTGGGGCTACGTCGTCCCGGCCTTCACTTGGTAGCGTGCAGAGACTCGGGGTTGAAGTAGGATTGAATCTTCGAAGTTGGTGAAATATGTACAAGCAGGTTTAATGGCACTTTGAGAAACTTATTTACAAGATTATTTACACGAAAAAGAAGGGTACATCAGCAAAATGGCAAGCGTTAAGAGTTCATAGCGAGAAGCGACTGGATGAGCCGTTTACCCAGGGCCCAGAGCGACATTTCGTGCTCTGCAGCGTCCTTAAAAACCCCCTATGTCCAGCCCCTCTCTGAAGATGCTGACCAACCAAATCCAGGGCACGCCCCTCAGGTATCGGCATCCAATCGAACACATCACTGCACTGATGGTCTGAAGCACTGACTGGTCCGGCATTCATTCGTTGGGCGTGATCACTTGTTGGCGGGAAAAGCTTGGGAACGGCGAGGAGAGGAGGTACATTTCTATTCTTCAGCAAAGAAACCACAGGCTGGTTCTGACAAGGGGTTTTACTTCTCAGAAACCCGAGTGCACGTGGCGCCGCATAGGGCTCCCAACATGGTCCCTTTTCGACAATTGCAAATCTTTCCTGCATTCCCGGGAAATCACTTAATGGCCGTATGAGTCATGCTCCTTTCTTGTCCTGCACGTCAGCGGACATGTCACTCTGTCGTCTCCTTTGGATAGGAGGCATTCATCACTGGAGGATAGCACTTCTCGACTGGAAGGGTGAACAAAAGAAAGAAAGCACTTCCTGCTATTTCCCGCAGGGGGACGTTTCTTTGTGTTTTTCCAGACGTTCTCTTGACAGAGTCAATTTGGCATTTGCAGGTTGTCCACAAAGCAAAACAGGCTTACAAAACAGGATTCCTGGAAACAGGCTCACTTAGAGCCATTGGACCATCACCACATTTTCACAATACTTTTCCATGCCCACAGGCGAACAATAGAGCGCGCAAATGCGGATGCTTGGTCGTAACATCGGCCCATCCCGCAGTGTGAAGGGAGAGAGTTCGGGCGCTCCGCCCCGTCTGTCGCATCTCTGAACTTTTTCGGCTTGTAATACGCTGCCGCGTGGTGGTATCTTGCGCGTACGCGAATTCAAGCGTTTCTGCATTTCCTTGAATAAGACTGTGTTGCTTGTGGGCAAGAAGTAGGTTGCTGGTATCGCGAAGATCTTGATTTGTTTCCGCATTCTCTTTGCCACTTGTGTTGTTTGTCATCGCTAGGTTTTCGGGCGCCATGTCATGATGTTGACGTGAGGAATGGCTTTTGGAATCTCGGACGGCACTGAGAAGTGCGTTTCAAAGGGACAGCCGAGTTTCGCTGCCAGTTGCAGAAATTCGCGCCAGATGGTGAGATACCTCAGGTTCTGGCGTTTGCTTGTTCGAGATCTTTATTCTGACATCTTCCCAGAAAAAAAAAAAAAAAAAGCGACTGATTATATATTTTCCAGACTGGAAATAAACAGCAAGAAAGGCAAGCAAATGTTGTACAAATTGATCCACTAAAGTGCAATAAAAAATTTTCCTTCTTTACTACCCTGGCTGGGAAATTTCAAAAAATAATGCCAAACATAAAACAAGAACTATTAAGATGTCTCACCCTTTAATTGGTGACGCAGTGGCTTCAGTATCTTCGTGTCGTAATATGCCGCGTCCAAAACTACTTCGTCCACGAGTGAGCCTGTATATGACTGGGAGAACATGTGCCAACAATCGATGCAGGAGGCACTTGTAACAAATGCTCTCATCGAAAGGTTGATTAAAGAGCAGAATAGTAATGAGCCACGTTATCGCTGCCTCAGTCACTTCTTTGCCGGAGGAAGAGAGACAGTTCCTGCAGTTTTTCTTTGTAATTCGCATAATAGGTGCGTTTTTTCCTGGCCGTCGCGTACGTAAAGTTGAATCGCTCTCGTTGCCTCCAGCCGAAAAGACGAACCTGCTTTGATGACGCACAATAAATTATCGGGATTTCGATACGATAGCTTCACTACGTGAGGTAAAGCCAATGTCACCGTGATGACCTTCAGACAGCTTAGAGGTCAAGTTGGAACTTAAGCCATAACTACTTTGGATGTTCCCACCACAAACCAAGGTTAAAGGTCAATTGACGTGGGAAGTAGCTTAACGCGAGAGCAGCTACATGGCGAGACATAATCAATGACATCGCGCCTCGGCCGGAGCTATCAGTTCGACACTATATTTTAACCGAAGCAAAACCACAGCCAATTTTTTACGTTTACTTTCTTAAGCGAGATGCTGCTTACTCCGGGCTAGATGAGCCATTCCCTCCTTAATATGTTATGCGACAGTATAGAGTTGTTGCCATATAACAAAAGTGGTATATCACCTGTGTAGCGTTACCCCTACCCCCTTCCCTCCTCTCCTTCCTGATCAAGTGCTTCGTTTCTATGCAAGCGTAAGTCTTCCACTGAATCAGCCGATCGCATTTAATATAGCAACAAAAACGTTTGCTCCAGTCGGGCGAATTAAATAATAGCAATAAACCCTGTTAGAAGTCACGTCCACACATCAGGTTCTTTGAAGAAGAAACAGTAAGAAATTACATCGGCTCTTCAACTTCTACTGGCAAGCAGAGACGAGGGTTTGCTTTTAGTGGCACGTGGCGGGAGCACGCCTCCAAACCGTGACAGGCTGCGATAAGACGCGGCTGTCAAGCCACAGTGGACTGCAATCTATCAGTCGGATAGCGCCGAGAACAGCCGTACGCTGACGAAGCCTTACTGTAATACGGCCCTCCAAAAAAACTAAAACCTCGTCACTTCGACATACGCTAACCTTTTCCCGCTTACTGGCGACTGCGGCCTCTGAGAACGCTCACCCAACGCCCTTCGTTTTTACCCCAGTCCACTTTAAGGCCTTCACGTTCCTTTAGATCCTGCATCGCGCTAGAAGGAACAGGGACAGGCTGCAGACACACCGCGTTTCGTGCGGTTCTACCATCAAAGGTTCTTAAATTGCCAGACTACTATATCGTGGTTTTTGGCTTTCTCCATCACCGTGCTTCAATTTCAGTTCATTTGTGTATGATTACAACTGCATGCAAGGGTAAAAACGTCTTTCCAAGGCATTTTTGCTGTTGTTCTGGACTGGGCGGCAAGAAGGAATCGCAGCTTCAAATATAATGTGCATTATAACTACTGAGACCACATTAAGTTAAGGGTTAGTATTAGGTCCGTAAGCCTCCTAGTCTACTTGTGGCCGCTATATTATCGCACGCACAGTAGACCAAAGTGTCAAGGCAGTCAGAGGGGGCAAATGATGCTTCTACACTGTGCAATGATTTCATTTTCGGGGATGTAATAAATGGCCGACTATACTGCAAAAGCATACCCTGTGGCCTGGGAACGTTTTGACCAAACCTGCCATAAGACAGCTTCCGATATAAGGGGAAATGTTTGATGTGTTGTTTAAGGGGATTAACTTCCCATAGAGGCTCAGGCTATGATGGGCCCTATAGTGGAGACGTCCTGTGTAATGTCGTCCTGTGTAATTTGTGGGCTCCGCCCGTACGTCTAAAAGCTGTCAGCCACAATGGGGACAGCTTTATGCAAAATGGCCTAAAACGTATTCAATTATTCATAATTAGGATGTAAACGTTACCTCACTGTGCGGTTCATGTGCCGTGACCCATACGAAGACAAAGCGCCTTTCCCTTCGTCTTGAAACTTCCTGTCCTTCCCTCCTCTATTGACGCTGCCTACTATAAGCTCAGAAGTGCTAAGGCCTCTTCAATTTTATAATGAGCTTTAGGATGTGCTGCCTATGCGCAATATGCACTAAGGCAAGCCCCTGCGTGCTCTTCGAAGCCGTTATGGCTTCTTCTTCTGATTGTAGTTGAGGGTGGGCGTTCAGCTGATCCTCTATCTGTCGCACGCGCAAAGAATACTTATTCCTACAAGAACTGAATATGTTTCCTCTTGTTAGTCTGGATAACACACGAAAGAGAAAACAAAAAAAGCAAAGCATGCGCGACTGCAGAGACGGCATGCTAGCCCGCGTCCGGAAGACGGTACAGCAAATAACACTTCCTTGCACTGCGCAATGAAGAGCCATGCGGACTATCAAGAGAGTGGAGAACATATTGTTGTTTCAGTACGACGACGTTTCATAACCCGCTTGAACCATTACTAGAGCGAATATTTGTCTCACATTCTGAGTTTTGCAGTTCGAAGAGCCGCATTTATGGGGCTGAAACTATTTTTTTTTTCCTACTTGCCAACGTTTCACTGGTGTATGAGGCACCGCAGCACTGCTTCTCCGTCTTGGTAACCCTTGGCGTTGTCGATGAGATGACATGCTCGCACAGCTCGAGCTGAGAAGCGACGAGAAATTGCGTAAGTGTCCACCATACAGAAACAGGTGCATCAGACGATTCCATAATAGATCGGGCCGATACAGTAAAGAGCTTGCGGTCGGTGGCAATAGCGTTACGGCCCTCTTAGAGATGGAGGCCAGGCGTCGTCGGATACCTGACCGAAAAAAGCAGGTTGATTTAATAGGTGGCGAAGTGAAACATAAAACGGCTCATTCAAAGTGAGGTTTAAACATTAGAAAGCTGATGATTAGAACGTCGCAGCATGATTCATAAGTCATTAGGACGTGCATGTATATGAAGCAGGGGAACTGTGCTGAAATATATATATAATTAGTTCACAGGAAGGGAAAGGCGCAGTATCTGTCACACTTGCTATGTGGACACCTGAACCGCGCCGTAAGGGAAGGGATGAAAGGTGGCAGTGAAAGTGGAAAGATAGAAAGAGGAGGCGTAGTGGAGGGCTATGGAGTAATTTCGACCACCTGGGGATCTTTAACGTGCGCTGACATCGCACAGCACACGGACGCCACTTCGTTTCGCCTCCATCGAAACGCAGCCGCCGTGGTCGGGTTCGAACCCGGGAACTCCGGACAGTAGTCGGGCGTCTTACCACTGCACCACCCCGGCGGGGCATGTGCTGAAACGACATTTGGAGTAATTAGTCCGCACTCGTACCCCCGAGCTTTGCTTTGGAGCCAGGCAATTCCGCCATAAGTCCAGACAGACATTTTAGTTCTTCCGTGGCATTGTACGTACCTTGTGGGCTTTCCCTTGTTGGATATGATTGTGAAAGAGGAGACTGTCCGTGTCTACTTGTCCACGAGGAAACGCTGATCGAAGCCATTAACGTTGTCGTATCATACCCTTAAATGCGGAGCTAAAGTGTCCCTCAATCCCTATAAATATTTGTCGTATATCAGGGGTACTTGCTTATAGTTCTCAAAGGAATCTGAACTTGATATAGGGTTATTTAACGACAGGTTTGCTTACCTGCGGCTAAAAGGTAACCACTTTAGTGCGCCAATAGGTGCAAATCTTGGGTTTGTGGTCGCAAAATAATTAATTAATAATTACCTCACAGGAAGGGAAAAGCGCAGTATCTGTCACACTTGCTCTGTGGACACCTGAACCGCGCCGTAAGGGAAGGGAGGAAGGTGGAAGTGAAAGTGGAAAGAGAGAAAGGGGAGCCGTAGTGGAGGGCTGCGGAGTAATTTCGACCACCTGGGGATCTTTAACGTGCGCTGACATCGCACAGCACATGCCAGATCAGATTTCAGCAGAGAGACTTCAAATGAAGCTTCCGTATTGGGGATCGACGACATTAGGGGATATTCACTTTCTACCGGCTTATCGCATTTACTACTCCAAGGCTGCCAGTAGAATCATTGCATACACGGGAAAAAGATGAAAACGTTAGCTTCTCACCTCTCTCACTGGAAGTAGATGGTACGGTATATGGGAAGATTTCGCCGCGTCGTTTTCTTCGTAACTGGATTCTTCCATACTGACATTCTCACACTAGAAAACTTTATAGGTAGAAGGTAACGTTTCTCATACATATGCGTAGAAGTGTATAATCTCCTTAGCTGTTAGTCACACCAACAGGTTCACGCGTTCATAAACTTCAGTGTGCAGACACTTCTTCTCCACTTTATTGCTTCCCTTCTACAGAAAAAAAAAAAAAAACGCAGAAAATGTCGCCACGTATTTTAGTTCCGTCGACCCGACCCATTCTCATTTGGATCGAAGCTGAGAGTAACAGCTGCCGCGAAGGTCAGACCAGTTCAACAAAAGTTCAACGTTGTCAGTTGCAACTTTCTTATTTTGCTGGAAACAACTCTTTTCATTCGTTGTACGCGTGTAAATTATTAACCAGAAATATAGGCTCCAACAAATGTCCAAGCAAAAAGTAGCGTTACTGAGAACACGTGTCTCAGACAGCGAAAACAACATAAATTGACCGGGAAACGAAGTCTAGCATTCTCAATGCAGTCGGGAGAACAGTGGCCCCTAATCCGCGCATGAAAAGTCGATTTCTGTCGACTGATTCATTAAGTAAATTACCGGCACTGCGAGAATGAAGAAACGAGCTAAAGAAACGAAGATTCCAAGCTCAGGATTTCTTTCGGCGCACACTTTCTATAGCACCCTGGAAAGAACACCGCACGAAAAGCCGAATTACAGGATTACATTTGCGTTCTAATTTCAACCTCGTTAGCGCAGAGCAGAGGCCCGAGACAAAGAAATCTCGAAAAAAAAAAATCAGGGAGGCACCAATTGCCTACGGCTCCTAGGTGCCAAAAACAGCGAAGAGTTCAATGTAAGGGATTAAAAGACCGAAACAAAAGCGCCGCGGGGTATTCACCGTTTGCAGAAATAGTTCAAGTAGACAATGTGAACGATTAAAGTTCCCACGAGAAACGATTTCTTTTTGAAGCATAGGCTTACATAGCCGGAAAGGCAAGACGAGGAGAAGAAGAAAAAAAAAATCACAAAATGACCAAATGACATAAAGCGGAGAAGAAAGACTGCTCTTGCAAATAATCTCGTTTCACTTCAAAGCAGACTGGCACTGTTTGCGCATACGAACTCTCTCTTTCTTTCACTCCTTTCTTCGTCCCCCCATGCCGTCGTTTCAGACATACCCCGTAAGCGCTGTTTCCGTCTTATCGCCATGCTTTCTGGCAGCTAACTGCTACGTCTTGATGGTGCAGCTGACTTCTTGTCGTTCGTTTGCCGCGCAGAAATTTGATTTAGAGACGCATTTAATTAAATTACTTTCCACGTGAACAGCGGAGCCGAGAGAGGGCGCATGTGTAGGTATGCCGCGCGAAGCAGCGCCCCTACCAGCAGGCCTGTGCAGGCGCGACATGTCGCCATATAGTTCGCGCGTGGCGCGGGCCGGAGAAAGGAGAGCGGGGGCGAGGCATTCGATTATACCAATTATGCCGGTTAATGAGGCGCCGCCTAGCCCGCCCACTCGCCTTCTTTCTTTTTTTTTTTATTTCATTCATCTTTCTTTCTACTGACGCTTGCACGACCGGGCAAGGGGAGCAGTGAAAGGGCCCGCAGGATGCTCTGGAAAACGCGCGACAGATCGCTTGGTGCAAGTTGTCAGCTTGGGACAATACGCATAGAAACAGTGGCGAGGACTGAATGAATGAACATTAAATGCCGATAGACAGAAAAGCGCATAGTGGCAATATTCACTGCTTCGCGTTCAGAATTCTGCGCGGCCTATTTCTCTCGCTGCAGTCGGAGGTGGAAAGGGCGATAGCAGCTTTACCCTTCTTTCCACTCGACCATTATCCGCCCCTTTCCGCTCTTTCACGTCTCCAACGTTCGGCGCTTCATTGGGTTTGACTCGCACTGCTAAGTATGCGCGTAGTGCGCAAGAGGCGGTTCGCCGAAGACTCTGATTGCATCAGTCACGTCGCATTCGCCTTTCATTTGACACGTCGTCGATTTCTCTAATTTCGTTCCGAACATCTCGCGCTTCTTTTCTCCGTCCGCTTTTTTCCTTTTCCTATAACGTTCCGTGCGAAACCTTTGCTCGCTTGTTTTCATTCTCCTTCAGTTTCTATACCCGCATTTAGGTTTGATGGAAACAGTTGAAACCTTCCGTTTCATCCAACTTTCTCATTTCTGAGATGGTCCCCGCAAATTTCATGAACCTTAAACCTTAAGCGCGAGCAAAGACACGCAGCAAAGGCTAACTCGAGAGTCGATTTCCTTCCTTCCTTCCTTCCTTCCTTCCTTCCTTCCTTCCTTCCTTCCTTCCTTCCTTCCTTCCTTCCTTCCTTCCTTCCTTCCTTCCTTCCTTCCTTCCTTCCTTCCTTCCTTCCTTCCTTCCTTCCTTCCTTTCTTTCTTTCTTTCTTTCTTTCTTTCTCTCTTTCTTTCTTTTTCTTTCTTTCTTTCTTTCTTTCTTTCTTTCTTTCTTTCTTTCTTTCTTTCTTTGCCTTGCCTTGCCTTGCCTTGCCTTGCCTTGCATGCCTTGCCTCGCCTTGCTTTGCTTTGCTTTGCATTACCTTTCTTCCTTCCTCCCTCGCTCCCTCCCCTTTATTTCTTTCTTCCTTTCTTTCTTTTCATTTTCGCACTCCTTCCCTTCTTTTTTGTTTCATTCTTGCATACCTTTCTTCATTTATTTCTTTCTATCTTGCGCATGCTCAGTGACAGGGGCGTTCCAGGCTGGTAATTGCACGTCTGCGCTAGCACCCCTCGGCTATGCTAAGGTTCTGTAAAGGAGATCTTACGCTCAGCGGAAACGCAATAGCACACACGTGTATCGATTTACTGAACGCCCACTGCGCACACTCAGTGGCAAGAATGGCGCAAGGTGGAGCAACTATGCATGCGTATTAGGCGTCCAGTAACCCGGTGGTATACGTGTGCGCTAGTGAGTCTCCGTTACGCTAAAAAGCCTTGAATAGAAAGGTTTAGCATAGCGGAGACATACAATAGCGCACACTTAAACCGGTTTAACGGACGCCTCTTACGCAGGCGCAGTGGCAGGGGGTGAGGCAAGACGTGGCCACTGTGGATCGGGGACCTAGTAGCAGACAATTATACCTGCATTGGGGAGAGCCTAGTGTGTATGCCCTCAGACCGTGACGATCCTCAGCTTTCCAGCGCGTATGCACATCAGGCATCTATCTGGCTTGTCTAATACACGCCTTCAGGAGTAATTCTCCCCTATTCTAGAGCTCTAATAATACTGCTGGTTGTTAACGTGAAATAAACATGCCTGTATATTGCGAAAGGAGAGGCGTAAGGTAGTGAAAATGAATGCGCTTATATACATGGAAAAATAAAGCATATTCATACTCTCTTCTTTCTCTTCCTATGCGACTGGTTAGAATATTTTCTCTTCTGTATAGACCTTTGCATCGGGCGAGGAGGTTGTCGAAACGCCTCCTCTCTGGACTGTTGCAAACCGGTTCTGCTGCCGCCTCACCGTGCTGACGTCAGGCGCACACAACAGCCCAGCGAGCAATATGGTGGTGCCTAGGAGGCCCTCGTTGCAAAGGTCTATACCCTCATCAAAATTGAGATAAGGCGAACTAAAGTAATTTTTTTAAGTTAATTATTTGAGGTGTTTTCCAAACACACGAAGGCAAGAATACTCCCGAGGTGAAACCCGCATCTTAAGATGTGTTCCCAGCCTGAGCTCTCTTGCTAGCATCTTCCAAACGCGTAGTAGTAAAATGGCTACACGGGGACCACATCCCTTTCTGTGACGGCTTGTTCATGGCCGACGGTGACATCGATTGTAGCCATTGACTCTTTTTTGTTCTTCAAAACGCGTGGCTACCAGCCACGGCTGATGCTCGGTCATGGCATATTTAGTGCTGCTTTATGTTTTTCAGGACTGAGGTGAGATGTACTCCTCTTGGTTACGTGTGTGTATTCATCAATCAAAACCTGTTAACCCAGTTAGCCCTTGCGACATGTACTGTAGCATCAAGCAGCACATGAAACACAACATATAAACGAAAGCACAAAAAGGAAGGAAATCTTAGCTTAAGCACGTTGAATACTATTGCCCATTCGATTTTAGGTTGCTTCAACAGCTGCTGAAACGTTCTGCAGTGCTAACAGATCTTTTCCGTATTCATTCTTGAACTGAGATTTTTCTGCACTATATATTATAGTTATAGCTCTGCTCATCTTTTTTTTTTTTTATTCGACGCCGACAGAACGTATGACGATTGTCCCATTCTGTCTCCGCTTGTCTCGCATGTTTGCCTTGTTTGTTAGTGCGGACGAATGTATCTCGACCGCGTTAGGCTAACAGTCCTACGCCTACACTGTATATTTAACTCACCGTTATTGTAACCACGGATAGCAGAGCATTGAAGATAAACGCCCATTACAACTCTAACGGCATGCGAAGAAAGGAGATGTTGATTGCAATGGTTAATAATCGGGCAATTTAGGAACCCATTCGGTTAGTTAATTGGAGAATTTTCTCCTACGCTTGAGTGCGCCTGTTCTGAAAGATTCTTCTGTATTATAATAACCAAAAGCTCTACTGACTACCCTGTAGGTCTTGCAATTAACACAGCGCGCTGATTTTGTAATATATGAAAGTCTGCGCTTTGTACATCGTGTCATTTGTGTTCCCCTTTATTTTCTTTTATCAAGTTAGCGCACTGCTATTATTATTATTATTATTATTATTATTTTATGTTATTATTATTATTATTATTATTATTATTATTATTATTATTATTTTATGTTATTATTATTATTATTATTATTATTATTATTATTATTATTATTATTATTATTATTATTATTATTATTATTATTATTATTATTATTATTATTATTATTATTATTATTATTATTATTATTATTATTATTATTATTATTATTATGAGATTAAAGTTTCCATGTTTTGCCCCGATCATTAATGCACCCATTGTACTGGCACATTATTTTTGATCTATAACATCGTTTTTAAACTCTGCATCCAATATTCACTGTGCTCTTAATTTACATTTGTTTTTTGTCTAAACACACGCAAAAATAAAATAAAAAAGGCATTGGTTGCAACACAAGCCAGACTAGTGCTCCGCAATTTATAAGCACGTGTAAAAGTTGTCAAATACATACTGAGGTGGCACAAACTGATTGTACTTATTATGTCCTCAACGAATGCGTGTTCCTGGAAACTAATTACTCTGAGTGCGAGCTTATATTTAACGCATGGGACGAGCACAGCATAACTTAGTGAACGTTACTGAGTTAGGCAACCTGATAAACAACAGCTGGTGCTGAAGAGACCAGCAAAGCGTATACACCCTCGCAGTCGTGGGCCCGTTTACCCATCCCGATTCCCCCAAGTCAATGCGCCAACGGTTTTTTTAAGGCGAAATCATTAGCGTCTCAACGTATATATATATATATATATATATATATATCTATATATATATATATATATATATATATTTCCAAGGCGAGGACAAGAAAATCGTCTCGAAAATATTTTTTGTTTACTTTTGTTATTTTAGAGTGTGCTATAGACAATATTTAGTGGTGTAATCATTTAGGAAAGGCTGATAATTGACTGCAAAGTGGAAAGAAAATTACGAGGGACTTTAGCGACTAAAGTAGTGAAAGGCGAAAGCCTGAGTGCCGCATTCTGCTACGCAATTGGTACTAATTAGTAATGCTTATTAATTAATTATTAAAATTATTCATCAACCAAGAATGTATTCAATTAATCATTGATTACTTAATTAGTCACCAAATAGGAACTGCTAAATTCATTCATTTGTTAGTAGTTGATCATTGATTGACACATGGCCATATAAGGCATGCATTCGCGCATACAGTGGTGGTGCTCTGTGATTTGTCGAGACCTCTATGACGTTATCCCTCTTCGGCCAATGAGAGCAGCCGCAAAAGCGGGACACATTTTGTCCACGACAGCATGCGTCACTAAAGGCTTTCCCCTTAAAAACAACACGCCGATGGTGGCAACCAAACCCATGACGTCCGAATATCGCGCCCGGTGCTCTTACCAACTGAGCTAAATCGACGGCTGTCCAATATAACTGGTTCATATGGCTTGGCAGTGATTGGTCGAAGATTTGTAAAAGAAACCAGCAATAATCTCTCTGTCATTTTAGCTTTATATTGGTAATATTATAATGATGTATCAGGCTGTAGAAAACTACCGCTTAGGCCTGTATGCCACTTGAATCTCGTCTATCGCCTGTATATGTTTCCACAGGTACAACATACAGGTACAAGGGAAAGCAGTAAAGGCGCTCCTCAAGTTCTTAAAGGACTCGGGGTTGAGTTCAAGACTTTACGTGTGCGCTCTCTACCTCTTTTAACTATAGATCTCTGAAAATGTGACAGATTCCTCTCCTTGGCTCTCTTTCCATTTTCTCCCCTTGTTCCCCTCCTCACGTGAAGGGTAGCCTACTGGGCATCGCCTGGTTAACTTCCCTGCCTTTCTTTTCTATTATGCCTTTCTATTCTCTCTCTCTACAAACGAACCCTTGTCTTTCTAACTTAACACTTCTCGCTTGTAAAGCTTACGGCGTCAGAGCATAATCAATATATTAGTACTCCCTTTTACTCGCTAAAGTACACGCAAAAAAAAAAGCAAGCAAACAAAGTAGCTAACACCCTCCTTTTATTCTTCAACTTATCTTGGCGGGCAGTGCCAGCATTTGAAGCTAAGGTGAACTAAAGATATTAATTCTAAAGACGTGAATGCCTCGTAGAAGCTTTGAAACCTATACCACCATGGGCCCGAAAAAAAAAAAACGATACCCGACCTCCACAATGGTGCAAGAACGCTCCGTTTACATATAGCCCGGCTAACCCTCGGGGAGAAATTATAGATGAACGACTGAAAAGGCAGCGCTATGCAAGAGCCTCCAGCAGCAAAGAAAAGAACAAGAAAGGGAAAAGAAGAGGTGTAATGAGAAGAAAAAGGAAACAAAAAGTATGCGGTGAAAAGGGGAAAAATGAATAAAAACAACAAGTGTAACCACAGTTGATGGCGCAACCCTAATGCACCAGTCTCTCGCACTTCGAAACCCAACCTCGGGGCAAAACCACGATTCGAAAACCTTTTTCGCGCCGTGTTCTTCATTATATGCGCAAGCGTGCCAGTATATATACACCACAGCGGGTGCGTGCGTGCGCGTTTGAGTTCATCCCTTCTGTGCCCTCCTCTCCCCCTTTCCCCATCTTCCGGCTTCCGAACCGGCGAAGCACCCTTAAAAGATGAAGTCATTGCGGCAACTCATGAATCAAATTTTTAATCTGGCCGTGTTCCGAGTGCTGCTGCGGGATGTAGGGATCGGACGGAGGAAAAGAAAATGTATTAATAATATTAATAACGAGAGTAACACAACACTACACGTCGTCCCGACTACTCTTTCCGATTTTGTTTTCTGGAGCGTTGCCTTGACAAGACGGATGATGAGCTTCGAAGCTCGCTCAAAAAAGCAAATAAAAAGAACGAAGAACTAGTCGAATTGCTGTTGAAACTGTACAGGCCAGTGGACCACAGGGGCGTATACGTTCCGTGGGCCTCAACGCTTTTCGGTGCGAAAAGCTAGGATGGTATAAGGGCGCGGGAACATGATAATCACACCGGATATTAAGCTTCATGCTGTAATCTACTGTGCAGGCTGCCTGGAAAATGGCACGCGAAGGCTGGGAGATGACTGTCGCGTGGCGGCGCAGTGAGCAAGCATGTGGGCCGGCTTTATTTAGAATCGGTGCAGGAACGTATGAGGACATAAGCTGTAGACAACGGGCTTCCGATAGCGCCGGATTAATGCAGATCTACTGGTTAGACTGCGGTACACGCGGCGTGTTTTGTACGGCGGATGCAGAAAAAAGAAAAAGAAATCTAAAGAAATGAGGTAAGGCGCCGGAAGCAAAGGCTCAAACTTCTGCACTCAATATACACCGACACAACAGGGACTGATAAGGAAAAGTACCTAAAAACAGCCCACTATATTTCTAACAGGACACGGACAGTTTTAAAATACCGGAAATGGCGTGTAAAGCAAACTACAAAAATTTGCTGATTTTTTCCACGTACTATTTCTGAATGGAAAAAGTTTCCAGCTGATGTTGTGAGTGTACATCAAGATGTATTTTTTTTATCAATGATTTGTGATTTTACTGTTCCTTCAAACCGTTACCTGTTGACCGAATGCCCTGTTGCTCCTCTTGTATTTTTTTTTTTTTGTTATCTTGATTCATTACTCCTTTGTTTACGCTCCCCCTGCCTTTTTTTTTTGTTTTGTTCTTTCTCTCGTGTAATTTTTTTGTTTATCTTCTCGTGACTTTAATGTTGTACCCGCCCCCTTGCTATAATGCTTCGGCGCTGCAGGGGTGTACTAAAAATAAAAATAAATAGGTTCTAAATACAAGCGGCTAAGCGCTAGAAAGATACGAAACAGTATTTCGATAATATTGTTACGGACGAAGGAGGAAGAAGAGGGCAGTGGCGTGGGCAGGAGCGCGCGCGATAGGCCCGCTCACAGATTCATTAAACATCATCTCACGACCATCGAGCATCTACTCTCTATCCTCTGTTCTCCTGTTGTTATCGCTTGCCGCCACGTAACAATATACTAGCTAATAAGCTATATACAAGGCTGCCGGGCCATTCCGCGGCGTTTTCATTCACTGTTTTCGTTTACTAGAGAAATGCAGCGACCTCCTTGGATTTTGAACTGCTCGCACCATGCAGTATACTCTGTATTGGGACAGCGTTATGTTGCTTGAACACTACAAACGCCCCTGTAAGCTCATTCACGCCCCAAGAATCCTTGCATGTAAATCCAATTGAAAGTCTGAGTTTTCTCGCTGCAAATGGTTGCGAGTATGTTTTCTGTCATGTGCACGAGCCACTTGCGCTATTTATCTAATTCAGCAAGAATGATAGAGCAGAACAACTTGATCGCAACTGGAGAGCTAAAAAAATGGGACATTAACTTGTCCAACACTATTTAAAACATCAACGGCACTGCTGTATAGCAGAATGAGATGGCTTAAGATCTCTACTGGCAGTGGCATATATGGCTGAGGGGCACAGGGGGTCCTGACCCTTAGCGTGAGAAGTTGCAGCCCACAACCCCCCCCCCCCCCCCCCCCTCCTTTTAGAGCTTCGTCCCGGCACTACTCGGTCAGCATTGAATGTTGCGATCGTCAAACGCCACACAAGGGAGGCCGCGTGAGCGAGGAGGTCTCTTTCCTTCCGCAGAATGGCTCAGCCCAATGAGACGTTCAAAAATCAGTGCTGTCATAACTGCAATCTGCTAGCAATAAAAACATTCCATGGCTACGTGACTATAGTTTAATTTAACACCGAAACACACTTTTAGAGCGTCGAGTCAACCTGTGAGTTTGCGTCGGCACTACGCAAACTCTCGAAGTTTTTTTCGGGGTCTGTTTTGTTCGAAACTGGTGGACGTTTTAAAAGTGCGTGATACAAGCGCTGACAGGAGCGACTGTCGCTGTGGCGGCATACATAAAACTAATATTACATCTCGATTGTAACTTACATTTTAATAGCGGAATTTAATAATACACACACATCAATTCCCACCGCTGAAAAATTTCGGTTTCTTAACACTGTCCGTCGTATCATATTGCGAATGTTCCTGCAACTATATTCAGGCCGATAACTCTTATGAAGCAGAAATGAAGGAGCATGCAGTCTGTGAATATGAAGCGAAGGACCGATGTTGGTTTAATGTTGTAGAAATAGCACCACGGCTGAATTGGAATGCTTAACAGGCTCAGGGTAGGCTTTAAATTTGAGGAAAAAAAGAACTATAGAAAACGCAATTTCGTACTCGGTGCTAGAGCTCCGTGCGATCTGGTATCTAAAATGAGCCAGGCCCTTATTGCCGCCACTTCGGCCGGACTCTACCGCGGCCCGCTATCACTTTCTAATGGCCGACTCGCAGCGGTGCTAATTCGGGCGGTCAGGCCATACAGTCTAGTTTGCTTTTCATAATAAGAATACGGTCTTAGAAAAAGAAAAAAAAAGGACCAGCAGTAAAATATTTCGTGCAGCATATGAAACAGTTGTTGTAAGGACGAAGCGCAACTCTCGTTTTTTTTTTATACCAGTGACAAGAACCTTTGTCACTTGTGAATTTGTCAATTCTGTCAATTTTGTGTCACGTGGTTTACCGTATAAAGTCGCCACGTCAGCCAGGTGAATTCACAATGCTTTGGAATGGAGAGCTAACCTGCTCCTTCTTGGCAGTCGTCGGAGGCTGAGATACCCTGCATGCGCTAAGCGGCGGGAACATAGCGAGCGAAATGACAGCGACAGCGTCTTCTACATCTACCGTCTGCCAATATAGACCACGCTAAACCAGTGCGTTTTTGCATGTTATGACATTACACTGCCAACCAAGATCCGTATAACCCGTGCTATGTTCTTTCCAGTTGTGTTGTATGGATGCGAGAGTTGGACTGTGAAAAAGGCTGACCGCCGAAGAATTGACGCGTTTGAATTGTGGTGCTGGCGAAGACTCTTGAGAGTTCCTTGGACTGCCAGAAGATCAAATCAGTCGATATTGTCGACCATAAACCCTGACTGCTCATTGGAGGGTCACATTCTAAAGTTAAAGCTCAGCTACTTTGGTCATCTGATGAGAAGAGAGGAGTCGCTGGAGAAAGATTTGATGTTGGGAAAGGTTGAGGGTCGCCGCGGAGAAGGGGTAGGCAACGAACGCGATGGTTAGATGGCATTCTCGAGGCATTGCAGATGAAGCTATGTGATGTTAAGAAGATAGTGAGAGACCGGAAAGCGTGGCGTGACATGGTCCATAGGGTCACGAAGAGTCAGACACGACTGAACGCCTGAACTGAACTGACTGCCAGGTGTAGCACAGTTGAACCTCTACTGTACGATGGAGCATATCCGTTAAGCCGTTACAGCAGCATAAACACTATTGAGTGAATCATTTCAAAATATGTCTATGCTTGCCCGTGCTTTCGGTTTCTGGAGCCCCTGAATAGTTGTAGATTATGGAGAAGTTATGCAACATTTGTGTGCGAATGCCTGCATTGTAGGTGCGCTGTTACTCAAATTAGTTTTTGTTTAAACGTGTGAGTAACCCGATGCAGTAGATGTTGTTGATTTTATGTTTCAGTGATGTTATCTTCATTTTTGGGGATCACTGATCATTTCTGTAACTTTCGCGAGCAAAATTTCAGCTTGCAAGAGAGCTGACGATGATGACTGTATATTGCTCTAATGTCTAGATGACTCTTAATCTGCCCAGTGCGAACGTTATTGCAATAACATAATAAAGCAATGCACCTTCCCACAATTGCTATCGGGCAATTTTCTCTTTTTTTTTATCTTATTGTGTGTTATCTATTTACAAAAGGAGTAAAATAAAAATATTCAAAGCGGATGCAGCGGCAAGCTGCATCTACCGTTCCGAAATTTGCGTGGATTTACGCCACTGCCTATACACGTACAGCTTCGTGTACTTAGAAGACAGTCCTGGCATCGCCTCCCCTGTGTTCCTCATGCTGGGTGTGTGGGAATATAGAACACGCTTTTAAAGACTGTCTAACATACAAGGCGAAAAGGTGCGTCCTGTCGCTTCGCTCAAGAAATCAGGAGCGTTACATAGTTCTCTTGAAGACATTGTTTACCGGCGCGGAAGCCAGTCACATAGAAAGGAGATTTCCCACCTTCTTGTAATGTTCCTTAAGATCTCGGATTAGGACTGTAGATGGTGACAGCAGGAGTTGACTACGAACTGGCTATTTTGAGGGATTGTGTGTTTATGGTGATGTAGATAACCCACATCTCGGGTATGTAATTTATTTAATACTTACGTGTCGCTATGGTGAACCAATTCCGACACGATCCGCAATGCTAATCACACCTGTTGCTTGCAACAACCTCAGTTTTTTGTTGTTGTTTTTTTATTCTGACTATGAAAAGACAGTTTGCCGTGTTTTATATGATCTCGAAAACGCTCCGATGCGACTGTGGAGAGGGATTGTCGTTTCCCAGGTTTCTAAGTTGAAATGTTTCGTAAATTGAAAGGAAGGGTGACTTCCGTGTGCTTACGGCGAGACTTTGAGTACTGCTTGAGATACCAGAAGGGTAATACAAAGCCAGTGCTTTCTAAGGCGCCTTAGGCAGAGAAGTTTTCGCTGCCTGAAACTTTTGGCACAATCTATCAAAGATGTCTTGAATTTTTAAAGACTCGTGAACTATGGGTCGGCTATTAGCGGTTAGCAATTGTTAAATAACTGGTGTACGCTCGAGAGAGAAGTCTGAAAAAGGAAACCAGCGCTTTCGATATAGGGAGGTAAACGCGTCACTTTCGACTCTATGTAAAAAAGTAATTCAAACAATTTCATTCTTTTTTTATTGTACGATAAGACGCAGCCTGGTGTAGACTATTTCGGTTTGGTTAATTCATACCAAGTCTAGAGGAGCCCTCTGGAGCGAAAATGAGGGCAATTCCGCTAGCGAGAATTGATTCCCTGATTTATTTTTCATGACAATCTCGATGTTCGCATGGTAGCAAGATATGCATTTCTTCGTGAAAAGACTCGAATTCAAAATGGAGAATTCTTTTTTTCCCGCTGCTCGATTCAGACATGTCACGTTAAACTTATAAAGGACTCCGTGAACAGCGTTAGAAAGTCAATGGGGATGTAGCCTATCCTTAGACGCCTCCCACTAAAAAACTTGTTGACGCCATTGCAGTTTCATTGTGAAAACGATCATTGGCAGCGGTACCTGTATTTGTTTTCGTGGCCATAGCTACCCTGTAAAAACTCTGCTCTCTCAGAACGTCGTTTCTTAGGTATTAAAATGCGATAATCTGCCGTTATGGGTCAAATGCAGTTTGACCTCAGCACCTTCTTAGGGCGCAGAATCCTAATTCTTTATAAATTTTTATCAATAAATATACTGTCGGGAGGTGCATAATAGGCATCCAGGGTGCGTATTGTTTCGCGCGCTGATAATGCTTCCGGGCCTGTATGAAGCACAGTATAGTAACACATGCAACCTGCGTTACGAAATAAAGATCAATATTCCGCCACCCATATGCATTCTAGCAGGAAGTTGGCTGAAGTGAGGACGCCCACCGCGAACGAAGCAGATTGAAGATACAAGAGAAGAGAAGCATGAGGGTCTCACCCTGCGTTCACCTGGACGCACACAAAGAAACAAAAAAGCGGAAAAAAAAACAAGCTGAAACAGTGTTCAGAGCCTATAGACAAACCTGCCTCAGATGAGAAGGGGGAATGGCGAATATCAGCCTCGTATGGGCGCAGACAAATGTAATCACACGCGGGAAGGCGTATACCGCATGTGCGCGCAGCCTGACTCGAGGTGTGCACGATAGTGGGAGCTCCCTGCCTCACCCGCTTACCGCTCTATATTCCCGTTCTTCCCTGCGTGGTCCCTTCTGTCTATACCACTTTCGCATTTGTCCGTGGATGCTGGTTTCTGCCTTCCCCAAACCGGGCTCCCACACTTCTCGCGCCGACCACGGGAGTGGGCACGGCTATAGCTCCCCAGCACCCGACAGCGACGCCAGTAGCTCCAGGCAAGCCGGGGCCCGTCTTTCCCTTCTTTTACCTCCTCTGGCTCCACGCTCCACTTCCCAACCTCTCTCAACGCCTCGCGGCTATTGAGGTAGCACCGCGTGATCAGGAGGCGAATCTACTCGCTGGAACACACACCACCGCGTCATCGCGCCGGCGTCGCCTTGGTTTCCTTCTTTCCCTGCCAGCAAGCGGAGCTGCTGCCGATTACGGCGCATTGAGGGGCGCCAACAAAGGGGAGCTGATGCGGTTTTCGGCGCGGAAATCAGTGGCGCGGCGAAGAAAGCGAGAAGATGCGTGCTTCGTGTGTGTCAGCAGGACGAAGCTACGGAGCTGCTGTTTCCTTTGTTCCCTGCATGAAGCGCCTCCTAGTAGCGCGGTCGGTGTGATACTTCGGTGTAGGGAAACGAACAAACACCACCGGCGCTTGGGAAGAGAAGGAGAAAAGTGAGGTGGAGAGAGATCTGTGAAGCCGAGTAGGATGTTCGAGGATGGGAAGGTTGCTGGGCAGGTGGCAGTTACGTTCTGCTAAGCTCGACCCCGCAAGGAGGCGGCGCGGAACAGACGATCACCATGAAAGGGACCCGAGAGGCGAGTCTCTTCTAGAAGCCACCCACGCACTTCCCCACAACTTCCCCACAGTCTCCATTTGATTCATTTCGTCATACCGGCACCTTTTTCATCCTCTCGGAACGAGAAGGGGGCAGGTTATGGCTCGCGTTCTTAGAGGGGTGCGCACCGTGACGCCGGGATGATTCAATTTGTGAATATCGTGGCGAAGCAGGCTGCTTCTCCCTCCATTTTGTGTAATCCCGTTTGCCGATCAGGATCGCGCCTCGTTCGACACACCGTGGCCGCGCTCTGGAGTCGATCCTTCGGGGTTTTCCGCCACACACATGGGAGGCAACGAGGTGACCTGCGAGCGTGCACGGCGAATTAACCCTTGAATGATGACGGTGCTTACCGTGCAGACTTGAATGGAGGCGGCCTTTTCTTTTGCCTCTCGTTGAGTGCGTGGGGCGGGGAAGCCGCGCCTAAGTGCGAGCTCCGAGGAGAAGGGCGCGCAAAATGATTGATTGCTAATGCTGCGAAGTAAGCAAAACTGTAACGTCGTTTGATCCTTCTGTTTTGCGCCCGGTTTTATTGCTTTTTTATTTTTACTGTGTATGTATCATTTTATTAATGGGCTGAACACGTCACCCCGCAGAAATCTTTTTACACAGAGCACAGCAACAAGAAACGTGGATAGAAAAGAAGTATACACGCGATGATGCGGCAGAAAAAAAAAAAGAAAAAAAAAACGGAATAATGCAGCTTACATTCATCTCCACAGAAACAAGCTCGGGTCTTTAGTGGCACCGGGTCATTTGACGGTAGATATAATACAACTGGTTTATTTCACGAACTCCACTGTTAGCCAGAGCAAATTGATAGCCTAAATAAGAAGAATTTTCTTTTTAACTACCTAAAATTGTTTTGAATTATTTCTATTCACGCGTTTGTGGAAACAGCAACTATGTCGCATTTGCCTCTTTCATGCACTCTAATCAGGAATTACCTTGTAAGAGAATAAAAATAGAGTAACCCGTCCTCTAGAGCACTCCATGTAGAAGCAGGGTATTCTTATCAACCCCGCGGTTAGGTTTCCGTGTACTAAATACACAGAATGCTGTACTTGGTAACAGAGGCATATTTCTGCCATAGAGAACATTCTTTGGGGTAATTAATAACCGCAGAATGCGTTAAACGACGCCACTAGAAATCAGAGGAAATCGAAACATGAAAAAAATCTTGGCAGCTGCGAGAGCTTCCGCCTTTGTTGACGACCGTAGGTATTTCGCATTCTAGGTGATGAAGATCTACGCCAGAACTTGAGCAGCATACCTTATTTTTGATAAGGAATGCGCCAGAGGACATGTTACTCCCTTTTTACTCCCTTATAGGCTTATTTGTGCTTAGAGTATAGCGCTGCCTTTTCTTTGATTTTGCAACGTACTTTAACTTGTTTTAGATACAGTTTCCTTGCAGTTCATGCTTCATATCAGTTGCACCTTCGTATGGTTTTGTCAACCCAAGTATGTAAGTTCTAAACTTCTAATAAGATATCGTGTCGCGTCGCTCTACTTTTGTCGTCCTGTTCTTCCTAAGGTGATTTCCTCTTTACTGTTTGTGAGATGAGCAGACGTGATCCAGCTTCAGGGGTGACTTATCTGAGGTTTTCGTTTTGCGTCCATCTCATCATCTGGAAGCGAAACACGTGTGCGAAGGACTTGCTCTGAAGAAGCCTGCCCTGCGTCGTCAGGGGGGTGTTCTTGAATCTTCCACCCCATGGGATTACCAGTTGTGCAGTGAGCCGTGTAATGTCGGTCACCGAATCGTATAAGTTACGCTGGCCATGCACCGAGAACGGGAGCAATGACCGATAGAGAACACGGAAGTCTTAACCATAGCATTTGCAATTTGAGAACAGAATTGAAATAAATGGAACGTAAAAAGAGTCTTGACGAGCGACTGACTTTCTACTTACTTTTATTCTCGAATGAGAAGAAAAAGTAAAAGGAGGAGCTATT